>NC_068918.1:0-55172 GCF_023091745.1 Budorcas taxicolor
TTCCTACTTCAAATTATTTACATAAACATCCTTTGCTCTAACTGTACCATGAAAGTGAAATATCACCAAGTTTTAGCAGCACTTTGAATCATTAAGTCTCTTCTAAGCAATGGAATGAGACACTCATTTCTCTTTTTAGCAATGGGATGAGACATTGTATATTTATTTTCTCCAATAAAGCAAGAACAGGAAAAAAAGATTTAAATTCTGCTTATAAGAAAATTCATTTTAAATGAAGGATAAGGATGGGGAAATAAGGAAGGGAAAAGCTCAAAATAGGAAAAGATATGTTTTAAGTAGAGAATAGACTTTCTATCTCCTGGAAAGTTTCAGTTATGGCCCAAGGACTGTCAGTTCCTATACATTTAAAACATGTTGTCTGTTACTGTTGTGCTCAATTGTGTCCGACTCTTTGCGACCCTGTGGACTGTAGCCCTCTAGTCTCCTCTGATAATGGAATTTTCCAGGCAAGAATACTGGAGTGGTTTGCTATTTCCTACTCCAGGGGATCTTCGTAAGAGTGAAATAATAATAATAACAATAACAAGATAAGAAAGTGGTGTTTTCACTACAAAAGTGAGAAACTGATAGGAAGAAATATGTGGGTCAAAGTTTTAATATACATAAAGTTATACATGTTTACTGTTAAAAATGAGAAAACGGGCCTCAAATGGAGTACCTTATGCTAAACCCTATATCACCAAACTAAGACTTAATTACAGGCTCTAGTTTTGCAAAAATGATATATTATAGCAGTCAATCAGGAATGGCCTGATCAGGACTAGTTAGGTGGTCTGCCACCATGCCATAAAGGAAAGTAACCTTCCAATAACCAAGCTGCCTTCTTGACTAATGCAAGCTCCTTGTTTCTGCTCCTTTCTGCCTGTAAAATTCTTTCATTTTGTACAGCCCCTTTCTATGTGCTAGACTACGTGCGGCCAGATTCTAATGAATTTTTGCTCAGATAAACTCAGAAGCTTTAACATGCTTCCATTTATCTTGTAACAGCTCTGATGTCAGAAGAGGGAACCACAGACGACCCTGACAGTCCCCAGGAGTGACAAATAACTAGATGCAGGTACTTGTTGAGCCCCTTGAGTTTACTTCTTTCTGGAGGCAATAAGTCCCTCTCAGATCCTAGGTCCATAGATTTTGCATTAGGAGCTGAAAAGTTTGAGTGTTTCTTTCTCTGCACTGGATCCAGAAATCAGCCAGAGATGAACTGTGTTTGACTTAGAAACCAGACTAGGTACAGCTTAAGCTGAGCCAGATCTGGTGTAAGGCCTTGGGCAAATAAAAATTTGTTTTAAGGCTGAGCAAGCAAATTAACCTTAAGATAATTACCAAAGATAATCTTGAATTACAATATCCACAGTGGAGAAATTTTAACCTAGATAAGCTTACCCATTTATGAGATGCCCTAGAGAAAATAAAGAATTCGTGGGCAATCCAGGAGATAGGAGTTCAACCCACAACAGTGTGCTTGCCTGGAAACTCCCATGGACAGAGGAGCCTGGTGGGCTACAGTCCATTGGGTCACAAAGAGCTGGACACGACCTAGCAACTGAACCAGCACCACTAGAGAAAATGGGGTCTCGGTAAAGCACTCACCACAAAGTATGGAGGGAAAATGATTTTTTCTCTCCAGTTTATGGTGGTGAAAATGACACACACCAGGACACCCCAATAATACCAGAGCCTGTAGACGGTGGGAAGACTGGCAGACACTGGCAAAGAGTGAGAGTTCATACCAGAGTTTTCCCAGGTTTCTCTCTGGTGTGTCGACCACAAATCGGCACTTGCCGTGAGTGCTTGCCATCTCTTTCTGCAAGGATTGAATCATGTGCTGCTTTAGCTGCTGACCTTCAACACCGCCTGAATGAGTTCAAGGTGGAGAGCAGAAATGAGGCATTCTGTGCTCTGGGAAACCAGCAGGACAGGTCTTCAGAGAGCTAGATATTTTCAGGAGCTGGTTTTATGAGCCATTTCTTGTATCTCCTCCTATCTTGAAAAGCACTAAAATCCTCCTGGTGACAATTGCAGAAGCTTCACGAGACCAGCAAAAACTTTCTATTAAAAAAAAAAAAAAAAGTGTTTTTGATTGCAGATACTCCCCCTTTACCAAAATCACATATATTCGCTCCTTTCCCCCTGCCTCTTTGGAACAGTTTCTCAGAGCTGTCTGAGGTGCTGTCTCCTGGGCTGCAGTCCTCATATGGCCCCAAATAAAATTTAACCCACAACTCTCAAGTTGGGCATCTTTTTCAGTCAACAGGTGCTTGGTCAAGAAAGGAAGATTATATTTTGTCTCTTCCTTTCCAAATTCAGGTTAACAGGCTGTCAGAGGAGACCAGACCATCAAGAAAACATGACTTCTGATGACCCCAGAGATTGACCTAGGCCATGGGAGATTCCTCAACTCTTTCTTTGTCCTTAGAATGTATTTTTGTCCCATCATTCCCACAATGGGGACCTTTTTCAAGGATACAATCTTGAGAGCTAATACGTTGTTGAGATCATCTAGGCAGTGTTCTTAACTGAACCCAGTTAAGGCCTCTATGTAAACTTTTAAGATTCCAGTGAGTGAGGGCAAAGATTTACTTACCTTACAGACACCAAAACATCTTTCTATGTAAATTCCCTTGCTTATTAAATCTTTACCTAGCTATCAGAAACCATCTGCCTCTTTCTTCAGTCTGTCCCTGCCTTCCATGTAGGGAGGTCAGTTTCAGATTTCACCCAGGAAGATCCCAAGGTTTCAAATCAACAATTCATAACCCAGCCAGGAGACCAAATAGGGTGGGAAGGAATCCCAAATTGGTCATCAATCCCTGTGTGGGGAGGGTGGACCACTGAATGAGTGTGGGACAACTCCAAAAAGCCAGCTGGTTTGATGTGTTTGTTTGAGGAACTTCTGCAAAGTGGGGGAATGAATAGTTACACTGTGTGTGGCTCTTACTATGAACAGGTCTGTGGTGGCCACTGATGCTTAATAAGAGGCTGACTCTCACGTTAGAAAACTGGAAAAAGACTTAAGGTTAGAGAAGGATGTGTACCTGTCTCTGCTACATTCAGGGCTGGCCAGCAAGGTGGGAGACCAGGATAATAAACTGAGGACTCTAGCACGCCATTTTGCAAAGCTAAGTAGGGAAAACCTGCTGTGAATTACTGTCCAAGTGCTTGTGACAAAGCCTGATTGGGATGCTAAGAGGTGGAAACCCTAGGAAAATGAGGAGAGTAAAGGAGAGGATGTTGTGGTGATTGACAGTTAAACAAACACTCCAAACTAACCGAAAGCAACAGTGCAGTAACAGTAACTCAACCAGCAATTGTTGTTCAGTCACTCAGCTGTGTCTGACTCTTTGTGACCCCATGGACTGCAGCACCCCAGGCTTCCCTGTCCTTTCTGGAGTTTCCTCCAACTCACATCCGTTGAGTCGGTGATGCCATCCAACCATCTCATCCTCTGTTGTTCCCTTCTCCTCCTGCCTTCAGTCTTTCGTAACATCAGGGTCTTTTCCAGCGGGTAGGCTCTTTGCATCAGGTGGCCAAATTGTTGGAGCTTCAGCTTCATCAGTCCTTCCAATGAATATTCAGGGTTGATTTCTTTTAGGATTGACTGGTTGGATCTCCTTGCAGTCCAAGGGACTCTCAAGAGTCTTCTCCAGCACCACAATTCAAAGGCATCAATACTTCAGTGCTCAGCCTTTTTTATTGTCTGCCTCTCACATTCATACATGACTACTGGAGAATCCATGCTTTGACTATTCAGAGCTTTGTAGGCAAAGTAATGTCTCTGCTTTTTAATATGCTGTCTAGGTTTGTCATTGCTTTTCTTCCAAGGAGCAAGTGTCTTTTAATTTTGTGGCTGCAATCACTGTTCACATTTCCTACCAGGGAACCAAAGAAAAACTCTGGATTCCTTAAATTGAGATATCTGGTTTCCTTTAATTACCAATAAATTTTTGATGTCCAGGCTACCTGACTTCTGTTACAAAACTTCTATATAACCTGGCTCCTCCCTTTGACTCCTCAGAGCAGTTCTCTCATTGTTACTTGAGATGCTGTCTCCTGGGCTTGAAGTCCTAAGAATTCCTACTGAATAAAACATAACTCTTGATCAAATCAAGATGCTGGTGTAGAAGGACATGCACTCATCTCCTCCTGCAACAGCACTGAAATCACAGCTACTTACTGAACAGCCATTAACAGGAGGACACTGGAACCCACCAAACTAAAAGGCATCCCACATCCAAAGCCAAAGGAGAAGCCACAACAAGATGGTGAGAGGGGTGCAATCATGATAAAATCAGATCCCATAACTGCTGGGTGGGCAACCACAAATTGGAGAACAGTAATACCAAAGAAGTTCTCCCACTGTTGTGAACGCTCTGAGCCCTACATTAGGCTTCCCAGCTTGGGGTTCTGGCACAGAGACTAGGAACCCCCAGGGAATCTGACTTTGAAAGCCAGTGGGATTTGATTATAGGATTTCCAGCAGACTAGGGGAAACAGAGACTCTACTCTTGGAGGGCCCAAAGAAAATCTTGAGTGCACCAGGACCAAGGGAAATGAGCGACAACCCCACAGGACACTGAGCCAGACTTACCTGCTAGTGTTGGAGGGTCTCCTGGGGAGGTGTGGGTCAGCAGAAGCAATGGCAATAGCAGGCCTAGGAGGTGTCCCTTGGCAAGTGAGCCCTCTTGGAAGTCACCATTAACACTACCATAGAGCCTGAAGACTCCAAGGCTGGATCAGCTCGAGCCAACCAACTGACAGGAGGGAGTGCAGTCCCACTCATCAGATAACTGGATTAAAGCTTTACTGAACACACACTGCACACCAGAGCAAGAAGCAGTTTTTCCAACTACAAGTCCCTCCTGTCAGCCTCACCCACCACAGGCCAGACAGAAGAAGAGATAAGAACCACAGCCCCACAGCCTCCACAACAGAAACTCCAACCACAGAAAGTTAAATGAAATGAAAAGGCAGAGGACTAGCTCCTAGATGAAAGAACAAGATAAACCACCAGAAAAACAACTCTATGAAGTGGAGAGAGGCAGCCTTCCAGAAAAGTAATTCAGAATAATGATAGTGAAGATGATCCAGGTTCTTGGAAAAAGAATGGAGACTATGCAAGAAATGTTTACCAGAGACCTAGGAGAACTAAAGAGCAAAAAAAAAAAAAAAAAAAAAAAACCAGAGATGAACAATCAATAGTAGAATAACTGAAGTAGAAAAGCGGATAAGTGACCTGGAAGACAGAATGGTGGAAATGGTGTAAAACAGAATATAGAAAAAAAAGAATGGAAAAACAAGAATGAAGACAGCCCTAGAGACCTCCAGGACAAAAGCAAATGCATGAACATTTGCATTATACGGGTCCCTAAAGAAGAAGAGGGCTCCCCTGTTGGCTCAGAGGGTAAAGCATCTGCCTGTGATGCAGAAGACCCGGGTTCGATCCCTGGGTCGGGAAGATCCCCTGGAGAAGGAAATGGCAACCCATTCTAGTATTCTTGCCTGGAGAATCCCATGGACAGAGGAGCCTGGTAGGCTACAGTCCATGGGGTCACAAAAAGTTGGACACAACTGAGCGACTTGACTCACTCACTCAAAGAAGAAGAGAGAGATAAAGAACCTGAGGAAATATTTGAAGAGATAATAGCTGAAAAATTCCTTAACCTGGGAAAGGAAATAGTCAAGTCCTGGAAGCACAGAGAGTCCCAGGCAGGATAAACCCAAGGAGGAACACACAGAGACTCATAGTAATCAAACTGACAAAAATTAAAGACAAAGATAAAATATTAAAATCAACAAGGGAAGATGACCACCTATAAGGGAACTCCCATAATGTTATCAACTGATGTATCAATAGAAACTCTACAAGCCAGAAAGGAATGGCTGATATATTTAAAGTAAGAAAAGGGAAGAAACTACAGCCAAGAATACTCTATCCAGCAAGACTCTCATTCAGATTTGATAGAGAAATCCACACCTTTCCAGCCAAGCAAAAGTTAAGAGAATTCAGTACCATCAAACCAGCTTTACAACAAATGCTAAAGCAACTTCTCTAGGCAGGAAACAAGAAAAGCAAAAATGCTACCTAAAGAGAATAAACCCAAAATGATTAACAAAATGGTAACAGGATCATACATATTGATAATCACTTAAAATGTAAATGGATTAAAAGCACCAACCAAAAGACATAGACTGACTGAGCAGATGAAAACATGTGCATTTATACACGTCCACTTACATCACTACTTAACACTCGATATTGTATGTAAGTATTTTATACTGTTAGGTTAATTATGTTTCCATTATCACTTGCAATTGTAATTATCTTTTGTTTCTTGTCTGGCTATTAATTGTGAGAACTGATAGACATCACTTACTATTGTAATGATGTAACTATTATTCACCTAATATCATCGTATCATGATTGGTGAACAGAACATAATAGAAGTATATATCACTAAAACTACCATTTAATAGAAAACTGTAATCATTTTTTAAAATCCAGATGCATATCAGAATTATCCTGGAATTTTTGAAAAACACAAAGGCCAAGGTATTGTTTTTTTGCCCAGAGCTCTAGATGTAATTCTAATGAGCAGCTATGTTTAAAAACAACTAGACTATATGATGATCTCTTCACTAGTTTGTTTCACTTTTTCTATTTCCTATTCAGTGCTCCCATTTCATTTAGTTTTTATTTTCCAATTTCTCTGTCTCTTTTGTTGTTGTTGTTGTTCTTTCTCAAGACTTTATCAAGTGTAGTAGAAAAGCTTTTGTGTACATATATATAGTATATATGTAGTAAGTATATATATTTTAGAAAACGTGAATTTTTGCTAAATTTTAGCTAAAATTTTTTGAAATTTTGGTTCCACTTGTTTGACTAAGGATGACTAGAATGCTGGATTTCTAACCTATATTCACTCAAAACTGATATATTTCCATTTATTCTGGTATCTAGCATTATTGCTAAAAGTTTAGGAAGTTTATTACTTTAGTGATTAAAAAAAATTTTGAATGAGGCTTCAACTTCTGACACAATTCTAAAAATATAAACAAACACTATGTTTTACGATATAGTATTATTAAAAAAGTATAGGTTTGTTCAAATTTCACAAAATTTAATGCTAGTATCCATTATTTGTTTATATATCTTACTAAAGATTCCACATTGTATTTAGTTGCATTGAGCTGCTTCAGCTGAATGCAACAAGTTCTGATAAATTCTCTTTTCATTGTTTTATTCATTTTTATTCATATTTAGAAATATTTTCTACCTTTCCCTGCTATGGCTTCTTAGATACACCCATCATTTAAAAGTGGATATTAAATTTTCAAATCCATGGAATTTTTAAAGTCTCCTTGATATTTATTTCTCACTTTGATATTAGTTTAGCATTTAAATGCATTCTTCTCTGAAATCACCCTCTGTGTTTTTTCAGTCTTTTAATTGTTTTGAAGCTTTCAATGGGTAAGTCAAAGATCTCTCTAGGTAAAAGTCATGTTGCACTTGAAAATATGTGGGTTATTTTCAAATGATTTTGATATTGATTTCAACATAATTTCACAGTTATAAGAGAACAGATTCCATATGATTTCAATACCTTTAGACCATGAAATTTTTGCACCTTGTTGTATGTCCCTGGATATGTTCCAGTGTTTCCTGGTTTATAGTCTATGGGTCTTGAATAGAATTTGTACTGTGCTGCTCTGTGAAAATTGTATAAATCTTAATTATGTTAAATTGGTTCACAGTGCTTTCAAGGTCCACTAGGCCCGCTATGTGCCTTCTGGACTTCCCTGGTGGCTCAGACGGTAAAGCGTCTGCCTCCAATGCGGGAGACCTGGGTTCGATCCCTGGGTCAGGAAGATCTCCTGGAGAAGGGAATGGCAACCCACTCCAGTATTCTTGCCTGGAAAATCCCATGGATGGAGGAGACTGGTAGGCTACAGTTCATGGGGTCACAAAGAGTCGGACATGACTGAGTGACTTCACTCATGTGCCTTCTGCTTTTCCGTCTATTCATTCCATTAATTTTTTTGTCTGTTAAATTTATGTTTTAATGAAACAAAGATGAATTTTTCATGATAAAAGGTACAAAGAAGATAGACATCATAAACCATTAGACACCTTAACAACAAAGAAACAAAGATACATTGCAAAGATACAAAGCAAAATTCAGAAGAAAGATGAGAAAAGGAAAAAATATATAATCATTGTTAGACATATTAAATTTCTCTGAGAATATTTTATCAAGTGCAGAAAACATAAGAATAGGAGCATCTTGAATGATGTCATTAATAATTTAAATATAATAGGTTTATATTTAATTTATATTAATCATATCCTACACAAATATATTTAAAATTTTGTATCTCATATGTTGTTATTAGATGTCCATAGGACATTTAGAAAAACTGGCAAAAAGGTGAAAGTGAAAGTGAAAGTTGCTCAGTCATGTCCGACTCTTTGCAACCCCATGGACTGCAGTACGCCAGTCTCCCCTGTCCATAGAATTCTCCAGACAAGAATACTGGAGTGGGTTGCCATGCCTTTCTCCAGAGATCTTCCAGACCTAGGGATCGAACCCAGGTCTCGCACACTGCAGGCAGACTCTTTATTTTTTGAGCTATTTGGGAATCCATTAAATGTCCATAGGACATTTACAAAAACTAGCAAAAAGATAAACATGACTAAATTTCTATTAAATGCTAGTTTTGGTGATATAGATTTCTATTTTCTGTTGACCAATCATGATACAATAGTATTAAGTGAGTAATAGTTACATAATCACAATAGTAAAAGATGTCGATCAGTTTTCAAAATCAATAGCCAGACCAAAAATAAAAAGATAATTACTATTGCAAGCCATAATGGGAACATGAGTAACCTAACAAGATAAAATAATTACATGAAATTTGGGGGATCAAGCAGAGTGATGTGGTAAGTGGAACTGCATATGTGCACATGTTTTCACCTGTTGGTGCATTTAATCCATGGAGAAGGAAATGGCAACCCACGCTAGTATTCTTGTCTGGAGAATCCCACGGACAGAGGAGCCTGGCAGGCTATACAGTCCATGGAGTCACAAGCATTGGACACAACTTAGAGACTAAACCACCACCACCACATTTAAGGTAATTATCGATATGTATGATCCTTTAACCATTTTCTTAATTGTTTTGGGTTTATTTTCTGTAGTTAGGGCTTTTGCTTCTCTTGTTTTCTGCCTAGAGAAGTTCCTTTAGCATTTGTTGTAAAGCTGGTTTGGTGGTGCTGAATTCTCTTAACTTTTGCTTGTCTGGAAAGCTTTTGATTTCTATCACATCTGAATGAGAGTCTTGCTGGGTAGAGTATTCTTGGTTATAAGTTCTTCGCTCTCATCACTTTAAATATATCATCCCATTCCCTTGTGGCTTGTAGAGTTTCTGTTGAGAAATCTGATAGCCTGATGGGAGTTCATGGTCTGGTTAATGGTGATCTCCAAGAGGGTTTACACCAAAGGGGACTTTCCAAAACTGCTTCCAGTCCCCCCCGTCCCTGTGGTGAGCCCCTTCTGACCCATGGCTCCACAGGACACCCTCCAACACGTGCAGGTAGTTTCATCTCAGTCTCCAATGGGGTCTTTGCCCCTTTCCTCTGAGTCTTGGTGCATACAAGGTTTGGTGTGTGCCCTCCAAGCCTGGAGTCCCTGTTTCCCCCAGTGGAAGTCTTGTAGTCAAATCCCTCTGGCCTTCAAGGTCAGATTCCCTGGGATTCCCAGTCCCTTTGACAGGTCCCCAGGCTGGGAAGCCTGGTGTGGGGTTCAGAACCTTCACAACAGTGGGAGAACTTCTTTGGTATTATTGTTCTTCAATTTGTGAGTCACCCACCAAGTGGATATGGGATTTGATTATTGTGATTTTGCCCCTCCTACTGTCTCACTGCAGCTTCTTCTTTGTCTTTGAACGTGGGGTATCTTTTTTTGGTAGGTTCCAGGGTCCTCCTGTTGGTGGTTGTTCAACAGCTAGTTGTGATTTTGGTGCTCTCACAGGAGGACGTATGTGTGCATCCTCCCACTCTGCCATCTTGAACCAGACTCGTTCTATTAATTTTTGAGAGTTGATATTGAAACTCCAACTGAACATCTTAATTTATCTACTGAAAAAATAATTGTAATATACAGTGGAACTATATGTAACTTTGTTCTCTATTTTCCAAGTCTCCTGTAAATGTGTTATCATACTTTCATCATTTAAAATATATACTTCTAAACTTTTAGGTTATGACTATTTTTTAAGTTAACAATATGTATACATAAATACATATTGTGTGTGTGTATCTGTGTGTGTGTGTGTGTATACAGATTCAGTTCAGTTCAGTCTCTCAGTTGTGTCCAACTCATTGTGACCCCATGAACCGCAGCATGCCAGGCCTCCCTGTCCACCACCAACTCCCAGAGTCCACCCAAACCTATGTCCATTGAGTCGGTGATGCCATCCAACCATCTCATCCTCTGTCATCTGCTTCTCCTCCTGCCTTCAATCTCTCCCAGCATCAGGGTCTTTTCAAGTGAATCAGTTCTTTGTATCAAGTGGCCAAAGTATTGAAGTTTCAGCTTCAGCATCAGTCCTTCCAATGAATATTCAGGACTGATTTCCTGGGTAGATAAATTGTTCAGTATAATTCTTGTGTCAATTCTCTCTCGTTGAATCTTAACTTTCTTTAATACCAGGCTCCGCCATCCCTGGGATTTTCCAGGCAAGAGTACTGGAGTGGGTTGCTATTGCTTTCTCTGTAAGACATGCTTATTAACCAGCAAAGTTTCTAATCAGAATATGACTCTGGTCACTTAACACACACACACCAAAAAAACAACCTCTAGGGTTATTGCTCAGCAAAAAAAGGACAGAAGCATATTTCAGATGGTTTGCAATGTCTCTCATTTTAAAATTTTTGATATCCGCAAGAGGAAATGATTATTCTTTCACTACTCACACTTCACATCCACTAATGTTAATGAAAATGGCACTCAGGAAACAAACGCCAAAATTGCCTATAGTGTTGCTGGAGCCCTCAAAGTGGCTAGCTGAAAATATGCATAGATGATGACACAGTAAATGAATCTTATTGGGATAATTCTGCAGCTGAGTAGCTGATTTGCACCAGCAAATTCTAATTATACTAACTAGCTTCCTTATCACCCCCTATGGCAATACAGACCTATTTCAAAATCATGGGAGTCAGGTGAACTAGTTAACGTTTTCGGGTTGTGTACTTTAGTTACTGTTTTTTTCCATAGAACAGTTTATTGAGATGCCATTATGGAACATATTTGCTTTTGAATCACATTCCATTGACATATCTCCATAGTAAGATTTGAAATTACACAATTCAGAAGTTTTAGTATTTATTTCAGGGGTATCACTAACTATAAAGGATCACTCTAGCTCCAACATGTTACTAACATGACATTCTCTCAAGGGATAATTATGACCTCTCAGATACCAAGAAGTCCATAATGGAATTATATTAAATACAGGTAAGCAAAACGTTGAATTTCATTAAATGAGATCCAAATGTTCTTAACTCTAAATACTTTTGGTTTAAATTAATAAACATTTATTTCACATAAACCCAATGTCTTTTTTCCTGAGAATTATCTGGTACATAAAACATTTATTTTGGCTAAGTATTAACATTTTTATTTATAGCTGGTGGTGTTTTCAACATGCTGATAAAAATATAAACATTATAAAAACATATGCAAGTCTTTCAGCTTTTAAAAGCAACTTAAAATATTCATTCTTTGTCTATGATGAATGTTCTCTTCCCATCCTCCTCCTAACTCTCCATCCTCACTCTGCTAGTCTTATAGGGACTATGCAGACAAGAAATCTCCATATAGGAGAGTCACAGTACAAATGTTCAAGCCGGGGTACCTCAGTGTCACAGTCCTCTTCACTGGGGAAGATTTTCTAAAGCCGCTTTCTTAGACTCTCATAGAACTTCAGAGTTGGAGGAGATCTTAAGTGTCAGTTAGTCTGATTCCTTTCTGGTTCTTGATTTTCATCTTCAACAGCCCAAGATACAGAATATCTCGCCTACCAAGATTCCATCTCTGGATAGTTTGACTTGCGGTTTTTTTCTCAAATTTTGAAATTAAAATCCCTACGTCTCTTATCCATTAGCCTTCTGAGGAAACTTTTTAATAAAAGGCAAGAAAAAGGCAGATGGTGTAGGAAATTTTAAGTGCTGAGTAAGTCTGACAACCCAGAAATGTCAATGAGAGCAGAAAAAAGTACCAAGGCCAGCTCCCTCTAGTCAAAGGATTAAAAAGGGGCTGTCTATCAAAAACAGTAAACAATGATAGTAGACAATAACCTCTCTACTCCAACCAAGTATCATAGAGAAAACCATGGCTATACCTTACCTCTGTCAGCAAAAGTCAAGTGAAGAACACTGACTTCCACGCTTCCTGACTACTGCTGCTAAGTCGCTTCAGTCATGACCGACTCTGTGCGACCCCATAGATGGCAGCCCACCAGGCTCCCCCGTCCCTGGGATTCTCCAGGCAAGAACACTGGAGTGGGTTGCCATTTCCTTCTCCAATGCATGAAAGTGAAAAGTGAAAGTGAAGTCGCTCAGTCGTGTCTGACTCTTCGCAACCTCATGGACTGCAGCCTACCAGGCTCCTCTGTCCATGGGATTTTCCAGGCAAGAGTACTGGAGTGGGGTGCCATCGCCTTCTCTGAGACCAGAAACCAGGCTTAATCACTCAAAACCTTTTCTGTAGAGTTTTATCAATGTGGAGGCAGGAATTCATCCCTGCTCGGAAGTAAGGAGCGTCCCTCACGGTGTCGGCGGCGGCCTTGTGGAGAGTAATACCAGTCTCCCGTCTCTTTCCAGTCAGAGTGGTGTCAGTGCAGGTTTAGCAGGGAGCTTGAATTCCTGCATGTTCAGCAATGATGAGGAATTCTATCCCTACTCTGGGCTGTCAGTGGAAGCTGACTAGAGAACCTGCATTTCCACCTCCATGTGACAACAGGACTTCATCTTTCTTTGTCCACAGACATGTCAGAGGAGACTAGTTACATCTTAAGATTTTCAAAAGATCCATAGTCTCACTAGATGATACCCAAGATGTACAGGGTACAATTTAAAATCTCTCATCCTATCAAGAGTCAGAGAAATGCCAACATGAACAAGAAAAGACATTCAACAGACATCAACACTGAGATGACACACATGGCGGAATTACCTGACAAGGGTTTTTAAGCAGTCATCATAAATATGTTGAAGTTAGCCATCACACTCTTCTTAGGTGAAAAAATAGAGTTTTAGCAAAGAAAATGGAGGTATAACATTAAAACCACATGAATTTTTAAAGTTGAAATATTAAGAAACCTTTTTTAAATTCAGTGATGGCTTTAACATCAGAATGTAGAGGACAGAGGAAAGAACCTGTGAACTTGAAAACAGAATAATAAAAACTGCCTGAACTGAGTAATGGGTAGAAAATAGACTGATCAGCATTAAACAGGGTTTAAATGGAGCTTCAAAGTTCTGTGAGACTGTAACAAAATATCTAATATTTACATCATGGGAGTCTCAGAAGTAGAGGAAGAGGGAAGGCCTAGAGAAATAATGAAAGAAAATAATGAGGCCCAAATTTGACAAAAAACATAAGCCGGCAGATTCAATAAACTAAAGAAACCATAAACAAGATAAACTCAAAGTAATCTGTGCCAAGACACAGCAAGGATAAATTTCAAATTTCTTACAGCTAAGGATAAAAAAACAAACAAACAAAAACTGGAAAACAGAGAGAACACCATACCTTCAGTGGAAAAGCTATTGGAACGACAGGTCGTTTCTCACCAGATACCAGCCCTGAAAGAAAAGAACTATCAATCCCAAATTCTGTGTTCATTGAAAGTATTCTTAAGAAATGAAGGCAAAATCATAACATTCCCAAATGAAAGGAAGCTAAGAGAATTTGTCACCTATATACCTACTACAATGAATAACTAAATGAAGGTTTTGAAATAGAAGGGAAGTGATGAAGGGATCTTGGAATATCAGGAAGAAAGACAGAAGAAAGGTAACAGTAAGACTTGGGGTCTGTAGAGTTTTCTTCCGCGTTTTCTAAATTGTGTTTGACAATTCAACACATTTAACATTAAGAATTACTCATTGAACTGAACATGCATATTTATTGAAAATCTGCACACACAAAAATCCAATTAAAAAAAAATTCAAAGAACTAAAATGTTGAAGTAAGAGAACTCTAAATCTGAGAGCCGTGAAGCATAGTATTGCAGTTCAGCTGAAGCATAAATATTTAGAAAAGGAGTAAAGAGTTAAAATTTAGTGACTAACAGTGTAAAGAAACTGTTGTTGTTGTTAAGTTGCTCAGTCGTGTCCGACTCTTTGTGACCCCATGGACTGTAGCCCACCAGGCTCCTCCGTCCATGGGATTCTCCAGGCAAGAATACTGGAGTGGGTTGCCATTTCCTTCTCCAGGGGATCTTCCTGACCCAGGGATCGAACCCAGGTCTCCCATAATAGAGGCAGACGCTTTAACCTCTGAGCCACACAGAATGCTGAAGAGGGCTAATGGCTGATCTGAAAAGGGCTGAATAAGACATACAAGTTTTACACGTGCAACTATTAGTTGTAACCTGAGATTCAGTTTTCTGAACCCTAAAACAACTATGTTGAACCATTTCAAAGACCCTTTAAAATGCTAAGATTCTAAGTTTTGTCCCCCAGAGAATGGAAAGCATTACGTAGTAAAATGAACTGCTGATTTTGTGAGTATATAGCTATGCACAGTGGTTGAGAAGGTAGGTTCAGTTACAACCTGAAAAAGAAAAGGTTATTTAAGCTATTTAAACATCTTGAGAAATCTGTGTGCAGGTCAAGAAGCAACAGTTAGACCCAGACATGGAACAATGGACTAGTTCCAAATTGTGAAAGGAGTACATCAAGGCTGTATATTGTCACCCTGCTTATTTAACTTATATGTAGAGTACATCATGAGAAACGCTGGGTTGGTTGAAGCACAAGATGGAATCAAGATTGCCGGGAGAAGTAGCAATAACCTCAGATATGCAGATGACACCACCCTTATGCAGAAAGTGAAGAGGAACTATAGAGACTCCTGATGAAGGTGAGAGAAGAAAGTGGAAAAAGCTGGCTTAAAACTCAACATTCAAAAAACGAAGATCATGGCATCCAGTCCCATCACTTCATGGCAAATAGATGGGGAAACAATGGAAACAGTGACAGACTTTATTTTCTTGGGTTCCAAAACCAATTCAGATGGTGACTGCAGCCATGAAATTAAAAGATATTTGCTCCTTGGAAGAAAAGCCATGACCAACCTAGACAGCAAATTAAAAAGCAGAGACATTACTTTGCCAACAAAATCCATCTAGTCAAAGCTATGGTTTTTCCAGCAGTCATGTATGGATATGAGAGTTGGACCATAAAGAAACCTGGGTGCTAAAGAATTGATGTTTTTGAACTTTTTTTGGAGAAGACTCTTGAGAGTCCCTTGGACTACAAGGAATTCCAACCAGTCATTCCTAAAGGAAATCAACCTCGAATATTCATTGGAAGGACTGATGCTGAAGCTGAAGCTCCAATGCTTTGGCCACATGATACGAAGAACTGACTCATTAGAAAGGACCCTGATGCTGGGAAAGATTGAAAGCAGGAGAAGGGGACGACAGAGGATGGATGGTTGATGGCATCACCAACTCGATGGACCTTAGTCTGAGGAAGCTCTGGGTGTTGGTGATGGACAGGGAAGCCTGGTGTGCTGCAGTCCATGGGTTCGCAAAGAGTCAGACATGACTGAGTGACTGAACTGAACTGACTGATTTAAACTAGTGATGAATCACAATAATGAATGTGTCTGCCTCCTTCCATCTCCACATGTTCTTTCCTAATATTAATTTATCAATCATGATCTAGTCTCTAGCAACAGTGTGCTAGATGAACTGGCTCTCAAGAATCAATTGTTTAAATGTTGGAGTGGGTGTTGAGAAATGAGAACCCTCCTACACTGTTGGTGGGAATGAAAACTGATACAGCCATTATGGAGAACAGTATGGAGATTTGTTTAAAAAAAAAAAAAAAACTAGGAATGAATCTACCATATGATCCAGCAATCCCACTACTGGGCACATATCCTGGCAAAACCATAATTCTAAAAGACACATGTACCCCATTCTTCACTGCAGCACTATTTACAAAAGTCAGGGCATGGAAACAGTGTAGATGTTCATCTACAGATGAATGGATACAAATGTGGTGTACATATATATATATATATATATATATGCCTTCTCCAAATGGAATATTACACAGCCATAAAAAGAACAAATTTGAGTCAGTTCTAGTGAAGTAGATAAACCTAGAACCTGTTACACAAAGTGAAGTAAGTCAGAAAGAGGACAACAAATATATATTAATGCATCTATATGGAATCTATAAAAATGGTATTGATGAAACTCTTTGCAGGGAAGGAATGGAGATGCGGATGTAGAGAATAGACGTGTGGGCACAGTGAAGGAAGGCAAGAATGAGACGAATGGAGAAAGTGGCACCAACATACATCCACCAGCATCCAACATGCATATACCATCTGTGTAGAACAGATAGCTGGTGCGACGTTGCCATATAACACAGGGAGCCCAGCCTGGTGCTCTGTGATGTCTTAGAGGGGTGAAATGAGGAGAGGGGAAGGAGGTTCAGGAGGGAGGTGATATACATATAATTATGACTGATTTGTATTACTATATGGGCAGAAATCAATATAACATTGTAAAGCAATTTTCCTCCAATTAAAAAAAAATTTTTTAAAGAATCAGTTGTTAAATACTGAGGGATTTTGCATGACAGTTGTTAAACCATTGGCAGCATAAAAGTGACCATGGTGGGAGGATTTACAGCACAGAAATGGGCAAATATTAAAACAACAGAGGATTTTATTCAGAGAACTGTTTACTGGCACGCCACAGAACAGCAATTCTCCTTCTGTAGGCTAGAAATGTATTCATATACTGCCAGCCTCATCCCTCACCGTCGACTTCTTTCCATTCCCCCACATTAAACAATGCTTAAAATATGCAGACCTGCAAACCCTCCATGCTCCCTCCTGTTTCTCTGCCTAGAACGCCCTCTACCATCACAAACACAACCATCCTAATTGAGCATCTACCATCATCACTGGGCCCACTATAGCCGCACTCCACTCCATTTTCCCTAGATAATAATTTCTTGTGATTAGATTTTACTGACTCCAGGAGACTTACCCAGCTTCAGCTGATTGTGTTAAGTATGGTCTGTTTTCTCCCATACTACTCAGCATCATCTTTTTATATCACTTTACATTGTGTTGAAATTCCTTGTTTACTTCTCTGCACCTCTAACTAAAGGATAAATTCCTTGGAATTAGAGACACAGAGCTTGTGATTCAACACTGCATCCTCAGCTTGTTTGCAGTAGAAGGCACATAGGGATTGTTGAAAAATTATTTTTGAGTTAAAACTTTACACACATTTCAGACCGGTATTTGCTTCTCAGTTCCATCATATCCCATGGTAAATGTTCCCAATTATATGACTGGGATAGGTTGGAAAATAGGATTTGCTACATGGAAACTCACTTTAAATTCAATTTCATTAGCACAAATCCATTTCATAAGGTGAAATATGGCTCATCAACTGCTGATAAATGGAACGTACCTGCCATATCAATAAACAAAGGATGTCACGGTCATCAGTGGTTGCAGCCACCACCCCACAGAGACCTGGTGAGCCCTGAGGGATCTCAGGAAGAGAAGGATACCTGCCATCTAGCAGCCATCGTCGCTTCCCCGGTAGCTCAGCCGGTAAAGAATTCACCTGCAATGCAGGAGACCCCGGTTCAATTTCTGGGTCTGGAAGATTCCCTGGAGAAGGGATAGGCTACCTACTCCAGTATTCTTGGGATTTCCAGGTGGCTCAGCTGGTAAAGAATCCACCTGCAATGCGGGAGACCTGGGTTCTATCCCTGGGTTGGGAAGATCCCCTGGAAGGCTACCCACTCCAGTACTCCGGCCTGGAGAATTCCATGGACTTTGGGGTCGCAAAGAGTCAGATATGACTGAGCGACTTTCACTTTCAGGAGCCGTCCGACAGCAGTGACTCCCTGCAGTGTGCCCCGAGGAAAGGAAGCTCCATATGTGAAAAGAGGATAGCGTGGCCCCAGAGAGTGAGGTGCATATCAAAGGAAAGATTTCAGTGAGCCAGACTCCTGCATCTTCCCATACACAGAAAAGTGCTAAATTCCTTCACTTGGGATATCTGGTTTTCTTTAAGCATAATCTTTTGATGTTCTAGACTACTTGTCCTTTGTTGCATAACTCCTATATATCCTAGCTCCCCACTCACATCCTTGGAGTAGTTATCTTGGGGTTGCTTGAGGTGCTGCCTCTCAGGCTTAATGTCCTAAAAATTCCCACCAAATCATACATAACTATCAACTTTTAGGTTGTAAATATCTTTAGTTGACATTACATATGCTTGTGTGTGTGTGTATGTATATACATATGGTTCCTTGCATGCGTGCGTGCTATGTCTCTTCAGTCACGTCCTTAGTACATATTTATAAATAAAGCTCTATCTATTCATCTTCAAATAAATTTTAAACCTTGTTCATCATAATTAACATTATGATTATTAGCACTTTAGTTATTTTGCATTTCCCTGGCACCAAACACCATAGTGCTGGATGCAGTACCTCTGAGAATATTCTAATTGTTGTTCATCTGTCTGTTAAAATGCTTCTTTACTGCTCATCACTGCTCTTCCTGGGCACATACACGATTTTTAAGATAAAAATATATGTTACTAGCATTTTCCTAGAGGACATTAAAAGTATAACGTAAAAGCTCTCAGTCTGATTTATTCCTAACCATTCCTAAGTGCTATTATTCTAAGGAAAAAATTATAAAAGAAATCAACTTTTAGATTTTTCCTGGTGTCCAAGAGCATCCTTTTCATTTTATTGTTTCTTTTTGGCTGTGCGGGGTCTTTGTTTCTTTTCTGTCGTTGTGCCAAGCAGGGGCTGCTCTCTGGTTGTGGGGCACGGGCTTCTCATTACAGCGCTTCTCTTGCTGCAGAGCAGGGGCTCTGGGGTGCATGGGCTTTAGTAGTTGTCGCAGCCTGTGGGATCTTCCTGCATCAGGGATCAAACCCATGTTTCTCGCATTGGCAGGTGGACTTTTTATCACTGAGCCACCAGGGAAGCACCCTGAGAACATTCTTCACGTTTTATTTGCAAAAGACACTCACAAATGTCCTGGAATAAAATTTGGTTTGTGTGAACTCGTTCTCCTTGTTTGCTTTCTTTTTGTTGTGTTACTGATTATCTTCTTTTACCCTCATTTTTATGGTGGCCTTGCTGCTCCTGTTAGTTGCTAAGTAATGTGTGACTCTTTGCAAGTCCATGCACTGTAGCCTGCCAGGCTCCTCTGTCCATGGGATTTCCCAGGCAAGAATGCTGGATTGGGTTGCCATTTCCTTCTCTAGCGGATCGTCCTGACCTAGGGAGCGAACCCCCATCTCCTGCTTCACAAGTGGATTCTTTACTGCTGAGCCACCAGGGAAGCTCCTTTTTCTCATCTTTCGTGAAAGCATTTTTCCCAGGAGAGTTTTGTAATTTCATGTCATGGCTGATTGGAAATGGATTTCCTAAGATTCGTTTACTGAGACTGTGCTCAGCTTTAATTGTCACGAAATATTTCAAAAACACTGTGATAAGCAGACCTCTTGCATGTATGCAAGCTCCATTGCTCACATCATGCCCATCCTGATGTCTTCTTCCTTTTTGATGTGGAGGTGTGTGCCACCTCTGAGCACTAAGCCTTGTGTCCTTGTTCCAGTATGAATGTGACAAGGAGAGCCCGACCTTGCAGCTTCGTTCAGCCAATGGCTGCCAACTAGCTCAGGTGAGACCTTGACTTTCTAAAGGGAATTTTGGGAGAACTAAAAAAGATTCATACAGAATACAATGAGACAGAAAGTGAAAGTTACTGAGTTGTGTCCAACTCTTTGCAACCCCATGGGCTATAACCCGCCAGACTCTTCTGTCCATGGAATTTTCCATGGACAGAAGAATACTAGAGTGGGTTGCCATTTCCTATCCCAGGGGATCTTCCTGACCCAGAGATGGGACAGATATCTCCTGAATCTCCAGTATTGGCAGGCAGATTCTATACCACTGCACCATCTGGGGAGCCAAATAGAACTCATCTATATATCTTAATTCATATTGGCATTGCTTGCAATGAATAAGTCAAAAGGTCATTCAAAATATCGTGTCTAGTTAATGAACTGTGATCTCTGAATGAAAATTAACAATAACCATCCAATAATTACACAGCAACAAAAATTAACTTGGAATTTTGCTACATAAAGGGCATGGGAATACTTTCCCCAGTCAATTATAATGAATCAGGATTAGAGAGTTTTAAGATAAGAATCTTGAATCTAATTGAGTACTCTAATATTACTATATTAATCACTAACTACTTGACCCGGCTAGTAACCTACCAGGCACTTTGCCTCAGGTTTCTTTTTTAATTTTACAGTACCATGAGACAGATATCACCATTTTACCATTTCAGAACTCCTCTTAACCAAAGTCACAAAATTAATAAATAGTGAAATCATTATTTTAAATAGGTCTTCCTAGCTGTAAAGTCTGTGCTTTTCCTATTATCATGTGGTTCTTAATCAGTACCTGTTTTCATTTAATGAATACAGAATACTAGCATAAGATGTTGATATTCAAAAAACTCCCCATAAACACACAAAAAAGCTTGTCATACTGAATTAAAAAAGCAAAACCCAATAATATGCTGTCTAAAAAAGATCTGATAGATAGAGTGCCTGATGAACTATGGAATGAGGTTCATGACATTGTACAGGAGACAGAGATCAAGACCATCCCCATGGAAAAGAAATGCAAAAAAGCAAAATGGCTGTCTGGGGAGGCCTTACAAATAGCTGTGAAAAGAAGAGAAGCGAAAAACAAAAGAGAAAAAGAAAGATATAGGCATCTGAATGCAGAGTTCCGAAGAATAGCAAGAAGAGATAAGAAAGCCTTCTTCAGTGATCAATGCAAAGAAATAGAGGAAAACATCAGAATGGGAAAGACTAGAGATCTCTTCAAGAAAATTAGAGATACCAAGGGAACATTTCATGCAAAGATGGGCTCTATAAAAGACAGAAATGGTATGGACCTAACAGAAGCAGAAGATAGTAAGAAGAGGTGGCAAGAATGCACAGAAGATCTGTACAAAAAAGATCTTCACAACCCAGATAATCACGATGGTGTGGTCACTCATCTAGAGCCAGACATCCTAGAATGTGAAGTCAAGTGGGCCTTAGAAAGCATCACTATGAGCAAAGCTAGTGGAGGTGATGGAATTTCAGCTGAGCTATTTCAAATCCTGAAAGATGATGCTGTGAAAGTGCTGCACTCAATATGCCAGCAAATTTGGAAAACTCAGCAATGGCCACAGGACTGGAAAAGGTCAGTTTTCATTCCAATCCCAAAGAAAGGCAATGCCAAAGATTGCTCAAACTACCACACAGCTGCACTCATCTCACATGCTAGTAAAGTAATGCTCAAAATTCTCCAAGCCAGGCTTCAGCAATACGTGAACCGTGAACTTCCAGATGTTCAAGCTGGTTTTAGAAAAGGCAGAGGAACCAGAGATCAAATTGCCAACATCCACTGGATCATGGAAAAAGCAAGAGAGCTCCAGAAAAACATCTATTTCTGCTTTATTGACTATGCCAAAGCCTTTGACTGTGTGGAACACAATAAGCTGTGGAAAATTCTGAAAGAGATGGGAATACCAGACCACCTGACCTGCCCCTTGAGAAACCTGTATGCAGGTCAGGAAGCAACAGTTAGAACTGGACATGGGACAACAGACTGGTTCCAAATAGGAAAAGGAGTACGACAAGGCTGTATATTGTTATCCTGCTTATTTAACTTCTATGCAGAGTACATCATGAGAAATGCTGGACTGGAAGAAACACAAGCTGGAATCAAGATTGCTGGGAGAAATATCAATAACCTCAGATATGCAGATGACACCACCCTTATGGCAGAACGTGAAGAGGAACTAAAAAGCCTCTTGATGAAAGTGAAAGTAGAGAGTGAAAAAGTTGGCTTAAAGCTCAATATTCAGAAAACGAAGATCATGGCATCTGGTCCCATTACTTCATGGGAAATAGATGTGGAAACAGTTGAAACAGTGTCAGACTTTATTTTTGGGGGGCTCCCAAATCACTGGAGATGGTGACTGCAGCCATGAAATTAAAAGACGCTTACTCCTTGGAAGAAAAGTGATGACCAACCTAGATAGCATATTCAAAAGCAGAGACATTACTTTGCCGACTAAGGTCCATCTAGTCAAGGCTGTGGTTTTTCCTGTGGTCATGTATGGATGTGAGAGTTGGACTGTGAAGAAGGCTGAGCGCCGAAGAATTGATGCTTTTGAACTGTGGTGTTGGAGAAGACTCTTGAGAGTCCCTTGGACTACAAGGAGATCCAACCAGTCCATCCTAAAGGAGATCAGCCCTGGGTGTTCTTTGGAAGGAATGATGCTAAAGCTGAAACTCCAGTACTTTGGCCACCTCGTGTGAATAGTTGACTCATTGGAAAAGACCCTGATGCTGGGAGGGATTGGGGGCAGGAGGAGAAGGGGATGACAGAGGATGAGATGGCTGGATGGCATCACCGACTCAATGCACATGAGTTTGAGTAAACTCTGGGAGTTGGTGATGGACAGGGAGGCCTGGCATGCTGCGATTCATGGAGTCTCAAGGAGTTGGACATGACTAAGTGACTGAAATGAACTAAACTGAACTGTTGGCTATAACTGCAAAGAATCTGTCTGCAGAGGAGGAGACCAGGGTTCAATCCCTGGACGGGGAAGATCCCCAGGAGAGGGAATGGCAACCCACTCCAGTCCTCTTGCCTGAAGAATTACATGGACAGAGGAACTTAGCAGGCTAGTCCATGGAATCACAAAGAGCTGGACACAACTGAGCGACTTAAACTTTTACTTAAGATAAATTCAGGAGGTCAGGAGAAAGTTTAAGTATTGAGGTGATAGCTTTACACTCTATATTCATTAAAAATCACTGAATTGTACACTAACAGTTGGTGAACTTTATGGTATATTTCAATAAAGCTATTAATCTGAAAGTGAAAGTGTTAGTTGCTCAGTCAGGTCCAACTCTTTGTGACCCCATGGACTGTAGCTGGCTAGACTTCTCTGTCTGTCCATGGAGTTCTCTAGGCAAGAATACTGGAGTGGGTTGCCATTTTCTTCTCCAGGGGATCTTCCTGACCCGGAGATTGAACTGGGTCTCCCACACTACAGGCAGATTCTTTACTGTCTGAGTCACCAGGGAAGCCCCAATAAAATTATGATAAATATTAAATGAGAAAGGTTCTTCAACCTTGGCTGCACGTTTGAATCACTGGGGTAGTTTTAAGATGTACTCATGCCTGGAGCCCAGGACCGATCTCCTTTAGAATGGACTGGTTGGATCTCCTTGCAGTCCAAGGGACTCTCAAGAGTCTTCTCCAACACCACAGTTCAAAAGCATCAATTCTTTGGCGCTCAGCTTTCTTCACAGTCCAACTCTCACATCCATACATGACCACAGGAAAAACCACAGCCTTGACTAGATGGACCTTAGTCGGCAAAGTAATGTCTCTGCTTTTGAATATGCTATCTAGGTTGGTCATCAGTTTTCTTCCAAGGGGCAAACATCTTTTAAATTCATGGCTGTAGTCACCATCTGCAGTGATTTTGGAGCCCAATGAAATAAAATCTGTCACTGTTTTCACTGTTTCCCCATCTATTTGCCATGAAGTGATGGGACCAGATGCCATGATCTTAGTTTTTTGAATGTTGAGTTTTAAACCAGCTTTTTCATTCTCCACTTTCACTTTCATCAACAGGCTTTTTAGTTCCTCTTCACTTTCTGCCATAAGGGTGGTGTCATCTGCATATCTGAGGTTATTGATATTTCTCCTGGCAATCTTGACTCATGCACAAAGAGAGTGTGTGAAAATGCTCCAGGAAGCAGGAAGTAAATGTGCAAATACCCTGGAGAAAAGAAAAAAGAAAATTTTGAACAACTGAAAGATTCATACAGAATACAGTAAGGCAGAAAGTGAAAGTCGCCCAGTAGTGTCCAACTCTTAGCGACCCCATGGACTGTAGCCAGCCAGGCTCCTCTGTCCGTGGAATTCTCCAGCAAGAATACTAGAGTGGGTTGCCATTTCCTTCTCCAGGGATCTTCTCCAGGGATCAAACTCAGGTTTCCTGCGCTGCAGGCAGATTCTTTACCACCTGAGCCACCAGGGAAGCCCAATCCACATTAAGGCAAGTGTGCTGGAAAGAGATGATTCTAAAAAGTGAAACATCAGACTTTATTAATAACTTTAAAATTTTTAAACAATACATACCTGTTTCACTGATTGACTAGCTATCCATTTTCAATACCCTATTCCATTTTTTAATGGCTGATTTTTAAAAATTCATTGCATGTATTGATGAGAACTTTTCATACTTCCAAGTGTTACATCTATGGGGGAGGGGGAGGGAAAGCACAATTATAAATCCAAAGATATTAACATATAATGGGTTTCTTCTAGTTAGGTATTAACTCAGATTAAAATCAAATGTGACAAATTTCCTGCCCTGTTGTTAGCCAAGATACTTCCCTTTATCTGGGCCTTTAAAGCTACTTTACAAATAACTGTATAATAAAGCTGAGAGACCAGACAGAGAAAATACAACACAGTAATCTACTCAAAGTTACTCAACAGAAAGAAGTGTTATTTCTTGGTGAGAGACTGAGAGAGAAAAACCTGGGAATATCTAAACCTGTAGGAAGCTGCTGATTGGGTAGTACTCCAACAGGGAACTATTGAAGAAGGAAAAAAAAAATTCCTAGAAAAAGGAAAATAACAGGAGCAAAGATTTTCTGCAAATATGCAAGTGGGGTGTATGTATGTGTGTGAGGTTGGAAAGTTAGAAATTATGGGAATGTGTTGTAAATAAGACTTAAAACATATTGCATGGGTCACAGGTCTCTGATTTCTAGTCTGAGAGATTTAAATTCTAGTCTTCACAATCTGTAGATTCAATGCAATCCCAATCAAGCTACCAATGGTAAATTTCTCACAGAACTAGAACAAATAATTTCACAATTTGTATGGAAACACAAAAAACCTCGAATAGCCAAAGCAATCTTGAGAAAGAAGAAGGGAACTGGAGGACTCAACCTTCCTGACTTCAGACCATACTACAAAGCTACAGTCATCAAGACAGTATGGTACGCACAAAGACAGACATATAGACCAATGGAACAAAACAGAAAGTCCAGAAATAAATCCACACACCTATGGGCACCTTATCTTTGACAAAAGGGGCAAAGATATACAATGGAAAAATCTCTTTAACAATTGGTGCTGGGCAAACTGGTCAACCACATGTAAAATAATGAAACTAAACACTTTCTAACAGCATACACAAAAATAAATTCAAAATGGATTAAAAATATAAATGTAAGACAAGAAACTATGAAACTCTTAGAGGAAAGCATAGGCAGAACACCGTCTGACATAAATCACAGAAAGATCCTCTATGGCCCACCTCCCGGAATAATGGAAATTAAAACAAAAATAAACAAATGGGACCTAATTAAACTTAAAAGCTTTTGCACAGTGAAGGAAACTATAAGCAAGGTGAAAAGGCAGCCTTCAGAATTGGAAAAAATAATAGCAAATGAAATAACTGACAAAGAATTAATCTCCAAAATATACAAGCAGCTCATGCAGCTCAATACCAGAAAAGCAAACAACTCAATCAAGAAGTAGGCCAAAGAACTAAACAGACATTTCTCCAAAGAAGAGATACAGATGGCTAATAAATACATGAAAGATCCTCAATATCACTCATTATTAGAGATATGCAAATCAAAACCTCAATGCGGTATCATCTCACATGATCAGAATGGCCACCATCAAAATGTCTACAAAACAATAAATGCTGGAAAGGATGAGGAGAAAAGGTAACCCTCTTACACTGTTGGTGGGAATGCAAACTGGTAGAACCACTATGGAGAAAAGTATGGAAATTCTTTTAAAAACTGGAAATAGAACTGCCATATAAGCCAGGAATCCCACTGCTGGGCATACATACCGAGGAAACCAGAATTGGAAGAGACACGTATACTCCCATATAGCATCTCATAAGGGCTAAGACTGACCTGTAGGGGCAATTAGGGTTTTTATCACTGATTTTAAGAATTGGTTGGCTCTTTCTACTTTTCCTGAAGACTGAGGCCTCCAGGCACAATGGAGGTAATAAGTAATGCCCAGTGCTTTAGAGACCCCCTTAGGTAGACTTTAGAAGTAAATGATGTCCCATTGTCACTTTGTAGGGACCTGGGCAGGCCAAATCTTGGAATGATTTCATAGAGCAGCTTTTTTACAGCCTCCTCAGCCTTTTCAGTCTACATTCAATCCATCCTGTGAATATATCTATCAAGCCTAGTAGGTATTTATATCCTTGAGAAATTGGCATCTGTGTAAAGTCTATCTGCCAGTCCTAGGTAGATCCCTCACTGTTGTTGGATGGGCTGGGCCAGCTGGGGTCTTTGAATTTCTTGGGAATTATTTAATTGGCAAGTGGGACATGAGGAGAATACTTGCCTTATAGTTTGGAGGTCTGATCCTCTGAAGGACCTTTCTAGTAATCTTTGAAGGGCCTTGTCCCCTAAATGAGTGGTGGCATGTAAGGAGTAAATGAACTTCCACTGGATGTTCCCAGGCAGAAAAAGAAGTCCCTCCTTTTGGAACCACCCCATATGATCTTCTTGAAAACCCTCCCTCTTAGCTTTAAGAGTCTCACCTTCTGTATATGAAGGAGTTTCTGGCAAATTAGTCTGTGGAACTAGGGTGGCAACCCCTATTAGGTCATGGTTCTGTAATGCTGCTCTCTTAGCTGCCTGATCAGCTGCCTGGTTCCCTCGTGCCACTTCTGTGCTCCCTTTATGGTGTCCTTTACAATGGGAGACTGGAACCTCAGTGGGCAGATGGACTGCCTCCAAGAGTCTAAGGATTTGATCACCATACTTGATTGGGGACCCTCAGGTGGTCAAGTGGCCTCTTTCCAAATAGCAGCATGTGTGTGTAGCACCAGAAAGGCATACTTGGAGTCAGTGTAAATGGCTACTCTTTTTCCTTTTTCCAGCTCTAAATCTCGAGTCAGGGCTATGAGCTCAGCTAATTGGGCTGAAGTAGCTGGTGGCAAAGGTTTAGCCTCTATGGTCTCAAAATTGGAGACTATTGCATATCTTCCTCTCCTTTTTCCATCCAAGACAAAGCTGCTTCCATCAGTGTACCAGATTTCCTCAGGATTGGTCAGAGGATCTTCTGACAATCCCTCTCAGGGTTTTGTCCAATGGTCCAAAGTTTCTAGGCAAGAGTGAAAGGAGAGAGAGCTCTCAAAGGTAGGCAGGAGGGCGATTGGGTTAAGAACCTCACAAGGGGGTATAGTCAGGCCTGGATTTTCCATCAACACTACTTGATATCTGAGGATCCTTTGATCAGACATCTATAAATGGCCTCTCCCATTCAGGAGTTGTTTCACTTGGTGGCTGGTAAAAATAGTTTGCAAAGAGTTGGACACGACTGAGTGACTGAACTGAACTGAAGAGAAAGTTTTAAAGCATCTTCTATCAGGACTGCAGTAGCTGCAAGTTTTTGAAGGCAGGGAGGCCAGCCTTGGGTGGTTGGGTTGAGCCTCTCAAATAAGGAAGCTACTGGTTGGGGCTCAGGCCCCAACCTTTGAGTAAACATTCCCAAGGCTATTCTTTCTTTTTCATGGACATATAGATGGATTGCTTTCTCTGGGTCTGGCAACATCAAGGCGGGTGCTTGGATTAAGGCCTGTTTTAGTGTAGCCTCTGCCTCCTTTTGCGGAATCGTCTTGTCCCTTTAAGCATTCATATAAGGGTTGGACGATTAGGCCATAGTTGAGTATCCAGATTCTACAGTGGTGGCTTCCCTGGTGGCCCAGAGGGTAAAGCGTCTGCTGCAGTGAGGGAGACCCGGGTTCAATCCCTACATCGGGAAGATCCCCTGGAGAAGGAAATGGCAACCCACTCCAGTACTCTTGCCTGGAAAATTCCATGGACAGAGGAGCCTGGTAGGATGTAGTCCATGGGGTCGCGAAGAGTCGGACACGACTGAGCGACTTCACTTCACTTTATTCTACAATACCGGGTTAGCACCAGGAAAGCTCACAATTGCTTTTGAATCGTGGGGGAGGGCAACTGGAGGATTCCTTGTACTCGGTCGAAGGACAGCCTCCTGGACCCATGTGTAATCTGAACTCCCAGGTCTTTGACTGGACCATCTGTGCCTTAGCACAAGACTTTATATCCCCTCTCAGCCAAAAAGTTTAGAATCTGAATCACATGTTGATGAGCATTTTCCTCATCTGAGGAGCAGATTAGTAGGTCATCCACATATTGCAATATTTTCCCATTAGGTTCCAGGTCCAGATCTAGAAGATCCCAACTAAAAGCCTGTCCAAAGAGGTGGGAGCTATCTCTGAACCCCTGAGGTAGTACTGTCCAAGTCATCTGTTGGTGCTTTTCTCCTGGAGTTTTTGGTCCCTCCTTATTGGAGAGACCATAATGGGCTTCTCAGTAGTAACCAGGAGCCGTAGGGTGCTAGGGGCTGAGAAGCTTCCCATCACAAGGGTGGTCCCCAGCTTAGTGAGTATGTCTCTTCCCAATAAAGGAGTAGGACTCTCAGAGACCACCAGAAACTGGTGGGAAAATATCTGTCCATCCCGGTGACAAAGTGTTCAGGTGCTTTTTTTTTGTAATTGCTTTTCCTGTAGCACCCAAAATGCTACAGGTCTGAGGGGAGAAGTTCCCAGAGTAGGAGGTCAGGACAGAGCAGGAAGCCTCTGTGTCAACCAAGAGATTTTCAGAACTCCCTGCCACATCCAGTTGCACCCTTGGCTCTAGCCCCGTGATGGTTATCTGTGACAGGTGGCCTGGCTGGAGCAGGCCGCTTCAGTCCTGTGGAACCATCGTGAGGGAAGGCTTGGCACGTGACCTTGAGGCTCTTGGATCCTGAGGACAGAGGGCTGCCCATGTCCCAAATGATGGCCTTTGTAGTAACCCATTTTAGGAGACTTGCCATGATTTGGACACTCTGATGCAATGTCCCTTCTGTCTACAGATCAGGCATTTGTCTCATGCCTTGTCCTTCAAGGACTCAGGGTTTGCCACAGGGCTTCCCTGGAGGGCAGGCAGCATCTCGTCATGCCTTTCTCGTTCCTTTTCTCCCTTTCCTGGGCCCTGGCCTCCCTCTCCTGTTCTCTGTTATAAAAGGTATTGGTGGCTGTCTGGACTGTCTCATCAGGAGGCAGCAGGGCCCTGCTGCTGTAGCTGTTGTAACTTTATCATTATGTCTGATGTACACTGGGACAGAAACTAGTCCTTTAAAATCACCTGTCCCTTGTAAGAGTCTAAGTCCAGTTTGGTAAACTTGTGGAGGGCCTCTCTTAGCCTTTTGAGAAAGGCAGTGGGGTTCGTGTTGGACTCCTGAGTTACTGCTGAGACTGGGCACAGCACCACAACTAATAGGCTTCCTCCTATTTCCCTGGGTGGGCTTCCTTAGGGGTGAGTCTTTCGGAAGCTTATCCTACCCAGTACTATTGCAACCTGAGAGCCAGGTGTCCCCAGGTCAGGCTGCAGATCCCCAAGCAGGTTAAGGCAGGTCATCCTCCTGAAGATCGAATCCCCAGGCAAGTCAAGGCTGGTTGCTTCCCTGGAATTGGGTCCCTGGGCAGGTTGAGGCATTTTGACCTCTTGGGACCCCCAGACTGGCTGATCCCCAAGCAGGCTGAGGCATGTCAACCTCCCGAGGACCAGATCCCTGGACAGGTCAAGGCAGGTCAACCTCCAGGGATCCCCAGGCTGGAGCTGGGTGTCCCCAAGATCTCCAGCATGACTAGCGCTGGGTAGGATTAAGGGGTTGTAATCATAACTCATTGCTGGTTTGCTCACCCCAGAAGGAAACAGATAACATGATATAAATCAGTCCAAGCCTGTGCCCTGAAACTGTGAACCTGGTAAAATAGCCACAAGCCTAATCCTTTTGTTGCTGTGAGGGAATGTTAAGTCACTGACTTCCTTCCCTAGCCTTCCATAAGAGCATTATAGGGTGCCTCCAGTGGTAAACATTTCATGTCACAGACCCATTCTAGGTAATAACGGAAGTAATGATAAAGGAGTAGGTTATCTGGTCCTGCTAAGAGTATTAAAATAATGGGCTGAGTGGAATGATGTTGCCTACGAGGGGGCTTCCCTGGTGGCTCAGACGGTAAAGCGTCTGCCTGCAATGCGGGAGACCTGGGTTCAATCGCTGGGTCGGGAGGATCCCCTGGAGAAGGAAATGGCAACCCACTCCAGTACCCTTGCCTGGAAAATCCCATGGACAGAAGAGCTTGGTAGGTTATGGTCCATGGGGGTGCAAAGAGTTGGACAAGACTGAGTAACTTCACTTTCACTTTCACAGAGGGGGCAGGCTTGTGGTTGTAGGAGTTAGGCAAAGTGGCTTAGGGACAAAACGATAAGAGGCAACAGACCAGAGGTTCCATAAGTGGAGTGGAGATTTGATCCAGGGGATACGTTTGTAGCTTTAGGAGAAGGATGGTAAGGGTTTGAGCTCAAATGGTCTGCAGGGCTAACCCCCAAAGTGGCAAACATTGTACCTGGACGCCCAATCACCCTTGAAGGTTTGCCACCAACTGATGGACTTCTCGCAGGCATTGTGTGCCTGTCACCCACCCTAGTGGGTCAACGGAGAGGTGCTGTTGTCACACATGTAGGAAACATAGACAATAAAGGCCTGAATCTCTACAGGGATTGGAAACTATACAGTATTTCCTTCCCAAGGTTAAGCCATTTTCTAGTTTTCCCACCAGAAAATTGCAGAGGCAACACTGTGTGCCCGGACAGGGCTCACGAAAAGAGCATCCTTTCTAGAAATAGAAAGCTGATGACCTACCCAATACTTTGCAAACAATGGCATCGATGGAGGGAGGAGCTGAAGGACAGGAGAAAAAAGCAACGGGAAGAACGTACTAAAGAATCAATCCCCTTCATAAATGCCTGACCTGTGCCCACAGTTTTAATTGGCCTGATCCTTGACACAAGGGAGATTAAGGACAGAACCCTCACCCACTTGGGCAACAGCTACCAGGACACAGTGGATAGTGGTGTAACAGGAGGGAAAGGGGCAGGGCACAACTTTTGAAAGAATGACATAGCCCAAGGACATAACACAAACCAATTAGAATTAAATGTGTTGAAGATGGCAGACAAGTAAACTTTGACTAGACCTTGATCTGCAATCAGCAAGCTAAACGACATACCCAGAGGCTCCATGACAGTTTCAAAGCACTGTCGAAAGACCAAGGAGTGGGCAGTGGCCCAATTTCAGGAAATTTCTACCCTTTCCCCAAAATAGTTGGAATGACCCTCCCACTCATTCAGTTCAGTTGCTCAGTCATGTCTGACTCTTTGCAACCCCATGAATCACAGCATGCCAGGCCTCCCTGTCCATCACCAACTCCCGGAGTTCACTCAGACTCATGTCCATCGAGTCAGTGATGCCATCCAGCCATCTCATCCTCGGTCGTCCCCTTCTCCTCCTGCCCTCAATCCCTACCAGCATCAGAGTCTTTTCCAGTGAGTCAACTCTTCGCATGAGGTGGCCAAAGTACTGGAGTTTCAGCTTTAGCATCATTCCTTCCAAAGAAATCCCAGGGCTGATCTTCAGAATGGACTGGTTGGATCTCCTGGCAGTCCAAGGGACTCTCAAGAGTCTTCTCCAACAACACAGTTCAAAAGCATCAATTCTTTGGTGCTCAGCTTTCTTTACAGTCCAACTCTCACATCCATACATGACCACAGGAAAAACCATAGCAAAGTAATGTCTCTGCTTTTGAATATGCTATCTAGGTTGGTCATAACTTTTCTTCCAAGGAGTAAGCGTCTTTTAATTTCATGGCTGCAGTCACCATCTGCAGTGATTTTGGAGCCCCAAAAAATAAAGCCTGACACTGTTTCCACTGTTTCCCCATCTATTTCCCATCAAGTGATGGGACCAGATACCATGATCTTTGTTTTCTGAATGTTGAGCTTTAAGCCAAATTTTTCACTCTTCACTTTCACTTTCATCAAGAGGCTTTTTAGTTCCTCTTCACTTTCTGCCATAACGGTAGTGTCATCTTCATATCTGAGGTTATTGATATTTCTCCTGGCAATCTTGATTCCAGCTTGTGTTTCTTCCAGTCCAGCATTTCTCATGATGTACTCTGCATATAAGTTAAATAAGCAGGGTGACAATATACAGCCTTGACATACTCCTTTTCCTATTTGGAACCAGTCTGTTGTTCCATGTCCAGTTCTAACTGTTGCTTCCTGACCTACATACAGATTCCAGCATATAAAATTACCCAGCCCATAAAAACTAACCATGCCACATTTCATAGCCGCTGCACTCACCCATTGCAATAGCCCACACTCTGTGGAGTGTGCTTCTCTCTGAATCTGAACAAATCCACTTCTTACCTATCACTTTGTCTCTCACTGAATTCTCTTGGCAATGAGACATCAAGAACCTAAGTTTCACTAGACCCTGAAACCAGGTACCAAGGGTTTTTGCTGGGTTCGGGTCCCTGAAAGTTTGTTGCAGAGCCGTGAAAGATGCCAGGATTCTTGGCCTTCAGAGAAGAAGAATTCAATCCGGGGCCAGCAGTGAGGCTTGATCACTCAGAGCTTTTGTGTAATAAAGTTTTATTAAAGTATAGAAGAGATAGAGAAAGCTTCTGACATAGACATAAGAAGGGGGCAGAAAGAGTGCCTCCCTGCTAGCCTTTAGCCAGATGCTATATAGCTACTAGCAGTCGACTAATTAGAGAAAGGAAATGTTTCAGAATTCAGAGAATGGCACCAGGCCCCTCAACCACAACATGCCCACTTGCAGTTTGTTCAAGGAAACAAGAAAAGAGAGATTGTAATGGAATTAACATTTTGTTAGCCATATGTCCTTCCAGCCATAGGGGCGAAGACTTCCTACCTTAAACGGAAGTTTTCTGGATTCTGAGACTGAGCCGTGTAAGCTTTCTGCCACGTTTGTTTTGCTGTGCCAGTTTCCAGCACGCTGGGCTTCTTGTCACTTCCATGCACTGGGTTTCTGTCATGTTCTCCTTCCACCTTGACAGATTTTGCTGAGTTGGGCTTCTGCTGTGCTTGGCCTCTGCCTCACTGGGGCCAAGCTGAGGTAGCTTCAGCCAAGTTAGACCTGAGTCACAGCACCAGCTATGTCGGGAGAGTGTGTAATTTCCTTGGTTCTGTCTCTCCACAACAAAGATTTGAAATGGTGGACCAGTGTTACAGCTTGGTTACAGCTCAGAATTTTATTTGGTAAACAGAGGACAGTACACCCTCAAGGCATGAGGGTGGGCTGACCCCAAAGGAGAGGCCTCAACCCATCATGCGTCCCTCTTTTTATACATTTTGTCTCCACATCACCACCCCCCCCCCCCCCCGCCCGCCTCCCCCCACCAACCCTGAGCCTGCCCTACACAAATTAGGGCTAGCCAGGAAGGGGGCATGTTTATTTTTCACCTGAGGTTCTTGCTTTGGTCCTCAGATATATCCTTTATTCCCTTTTTGTGGGCTTTTCCCTTTCTTTGTCTTTTAGCTACTACAATTTTGGACTCTTTTCTCTATTCTAACTACCTAATAAAGGGACTCTATGTCTTTAAAAAATGAACTCACAGTTAATGCAAATATTTGTTGCAGCATTTACTGGTGTTTGTAACTCAGGTTAGATGGAGCATTTAGTGAGGTCAAGGACTTCAGAATTATCTTAAGTAGGTCAGATAGTCACCAAGAAAATCATTTTTGCTCAAGGCCACAGTCTGTACTCGTACACTAGATGTCTATTTAGCAATGTATACTATCTATCACAAAAACACCAGACCAAGCAGAGTCACAAAATTACAGAATTGAAGAGTTGGGAAGGGTCACAGAAATTATAAAATCAAAATGCCCCCAGTTCTCACAGCCTGCCATTGGACTTCTACATTCTTTCCTGCTAAACTGTAACCCCCATGAGGACAGAGACCGTCTTTTTCACCATCATAGCCCCCTGAATAATATGTGGTCAGTAAATATTTTTGAGCAAGCAAATGGGTATTCTTGTGGGGGAGATTGTGCCAGCTATATCCAGTAGTGGCGCTAGTAGAAAAGAATCTGCCTGGCAATGCAGGAGACATAAGAGACATGAGTTCAATCCCTGGGTTGGGAAGAACCCCTGGAGAAGGGAATGGCAACCCACTTTAGCATTTTTGCCTGGAGAATCTCATGGACAGAGGAACCTGGTGGGCTATACTCCATAGAATCTGAAAGAGATGGACACAACTGAAGCAATTTAGCAAGCATGCAAGCTTTCATTAAAAGTGGGAAGTTCAGAGTCTTCCCATTTGCATAGTGAACTGGAGCCACTGTAGCTGAATATGAAAGGAGATATGGTAATTTAGTACCATGAAATGGGAAATGCATTTTAATTACCCCAGGCATTTTCTTTTTGCAAACGAATTGCTTCTGTTTTTATGACAATATGAGATCATGAATCCATTCACCTTAACGGTGGTTAATAAGGCCTATAAAGCAAGTAATAAAAATGCTTTGTTTGCAGTGCTGTTTTTAGAAACTCCTATCTTATGGAAAAATTATTGAAAGCTTTTTAGTTATTTAAGAATCCTGGAAATGAAAGGATTCCCATGAACTTAAGAACATCCTTCATACCTTAATTAAGGAATCAAAGTATTTGAAGACAGAGGTAAGAATTATTTATAAATTTACTTCAAATCTATATAAACTATACATTTTTTTTGCTGGTACCATAAAGTAGAATTTAATCTGGAAATGGCTGAAAATAGTCTGAAAAAAGACACTGTATGTACAATGAGGTAACAGTCTGAGACAATAGACCAATAATAATTTCAAGGAAAAATATTTTCTATTGAATGATATTTCTTCCATTAAATATATATATACATGAAATCACTCAGTCATGTCTGACTCTTTGCAACCCCATGGACTGTAGCCTACCAGGCTCCTCAGTCCATGGAATCTTTCAGGCAAGAGTACTGGAGTGGGTTGCCATTTCCTTCTCCAGGGGATCTTCTCAACCCAGAGATTGAACCTTGGTCTCCCGCATTATAGGCAGATGATGTACTGTCTGAGCCACCAGGGAAGCCCATTAAATACATATATATGATTTTTAAAAAATCTCACCTTAGAAAATGAAAAGGTAAAATTTAAGAATAGTGAATGCAAATTAAGGGAAGACTAATAACTTAGTTTTGCAATTAGATTAGCACAAAATTTTAAGGCAATGCATTTGCATTTAAAGGCAATGCAGTAGCTAATGAGGCTAAGTATGAGTTACTACAAGTTGAGAAAAATAATCTGGAAATATGTATTAAAATTTAAAGTATGTGCACTTCTGAACTAGCAGTACTAGTTTTTGGGACTCTGTCCTGCTGTAATAAAAAATACATGTATTGGAAATTCTCTGGCAGTCCAGTGGTTAGGCCTTGGAGCTTTCACTGTGGGAAACCAAGTTCAAATCCTGGTACCTGGTTGAGAAACTAAGATCCCACAAAGTGAAAAATGTCAGTTGCTCAGTGGTGTCCAACTCTTTGTGACCCCTGTGGACTGTAGCCAGCCAGGCTCCTCTGTCCATGGAATTCACCAGGCAAGAATACTGAGTGGGTAGCCATTCCCTTCTCCAGGGGATCTTCCTGACCCAAGAATTAAACCCAGTCCCACACTGCAGACAGATTTTTTTTTTTTTTTAACCATTTGAGCCACCTGCAAGCTGAGGGCCAAAATACAAACAAAACAACAACAAAAAAATACATGTACCTAAAATAAATAGATAAAGGTGTATGTTACATTGTTATAGCATTGTTTGATGCTGCAAAAGAAAAGAAAAAAGGGAAAAAAACCAGAAATAAATTGAATGTCTATAATTACAGTTAATCAAAAAAATATTTGACTATAAAAAATTATGTTAGGTTTTGACCTAATACTGGAGGGATGCTTTGATTTAATAATTAAAAGTTATGGAGTAATATGAAGAATATAGTCTCTTTTCTGTGAAACCAATTTTTAAATAAAAACCATATGTGCATATTTGTGTGTTTATAGAAGCATGGAGCTTTTAATATTGATTGCCCAAGGTAGTGGCAGTACCAAGAGGTGATTTAAAAGGGAGCTTTAGAGCTCCATAATCTACACTGCTTCCTCAAAAGCCACTCTACATATACATAAAAAAAGGAAAGTGCTTCCCGGTTAGTTCAGTGGTAAATAATCTGCCTGCCAATGCAGGAGACATGGGTTCCAACCCTGATTCAGGAAGATCCCACGTGCTGAGGAGCAGCTAAGCCTGTGCACCACGACTGCATAGCCACAACTACTGACACCACGGGCTGCAGCTACTGAAGCCCAGCGCCCTAGAGGCCATGCTTTTCAAGAGAGAAGCCACTGCAAGGAGAACCCCACGCACAGCAAGGAGAGGGCAGCCTGTGAAGTAATGAAGACCCAGCACAGTCAAAAATTAAAAAAAAAAATTAATGTATTTTAAAAAGAAAAAGAACTAAAAAGTGTGTTCCTGGTATTTGCACACAGCTCCAAGAAAAGTCACCTGTTCTTTTCTGCTGCTACTGTTAAGTCACTTCAGTTGTGTCCGACTCTTAGCGACCCCATGGACTGCAGCCTACCCGGCTCCTCCATCCATGGGATTTCCCAGGCAAGAGTACTGGAGTGGGGTGCCATTGCCTTCTCCAAATCTGTGTGACTTGAAGAAAATTAGTCCTTTTGTTATGTAATTTCCGAACCTAATGAAATCACTACACGTGAACAATGCTGCATGGAAATTCTGAAGTCTTCTTAGCTTCGACAAAGTGAAATGGAAAAGAGACAGTTTTTCATATACACCTTTTTTTGTTTTAAAAAAATTAAGTTACCATGTAATATTTTCAAAACTTAAAATGATATTCTAAAAATGTTGTGGTGAAACTAATTAGGAATTTATATCACTGTGTGTTGAGCAGGGGAAGCGGGGAAGGAGTGTTCAGGAGGAAACTATTCATTGTTCAGGAGGAAACTATTCATTGTTCAGGAGTAAACTGTTCAGTGTTCAGGAGGAGTGTTCAGTTGTTAACTACCAAAAGTAATAGAAATGTTAGTGGTCTTTTAATTGGTTTGTTCATGTTCCTTCGTTTTTTTCCCCAGTATTTTTTTTCCTTCTCTCTGAACTGTACCCAAAGTCTAGACATTCTTAGCTGTTAGGACTAGAAAGGGTCAAGGTTCTTCCTCAAATCATTCTATAGTCAATTCTTTTTCATGTTCTCTTTGAAGTTTATCCTCCAGCATTGGTTTCCAAATTCACATACTGTACTTTTTCATATAAAGTACCTGTTGCTAATATAGTGGCAAACTAGATTTAGGATTAGTCTTCCAGAAATTATGAATTTGCCCAAGCTATTGGTCTTTCATTTCCATGACCATTTCTCCTTACAACCAAAGTGCCCACCATGGAACAAAGTTTTCTCTGTGCCTATTATCTAAGAAAAGTTACAAAATTTAAGCTTCAACTCTCATGCAAGCAAATTGGGAAGATTATGCATACATAGTATCTTGTGAATAACCCCAATATATCTATTATATCATGTGTGTGTGCATGTGACTGTATCCCCATAAATGTAAGCTTCAATAAGTCAGGGATCACGTCTTTTATTTCATCTTTTTCCAGTGTCTAGCAGAGTGCTTGACGTAAGTACTAATAAATGGATTGGATACATAAAAGTATAAACAAATGAACATTTAATGATTGCCTACTTAGTCCAAGAATATTGATAGCTCAGTTGGTAAAGAATCTGCCTGCAAAGCAGGAGACCCCAGTTCAGTTGCTTGGTTGGGCAGATCTGCTGGAGAAGGGATAGGCTACCCATTTCAGTATTCTTGGGCTTCCTTTGTGGATCAGCTGGTAAAGAATCCACCTGCAATGTGGGAGACCTGGATTCGATCCCTGGGTTGGGAAGATCCCCTGGAGAAGGGAAAGGCCACCCACTCCAGTATTGTGGCCTGGAGAATTCCATGGACTGTATAGTCCATGGGGTTGCAAAGAGTCAGACATGACTGAGTGACTGAACTGAACTGAACTGAATCAGACACTTAAGATACATCTTCAGTGGATCTCAACTTTTAAAATATTCAAAACCAAATACTTTAGAAGTCTTTCAGTTCAGTTCAGTCGCTCAGCTGTGTCCAACTCTTTGAGACCCCATGGACTGCAGTACGCCAGGCCTCCCTGTCATCACCAACTCCCGGAGTTCACCCAAACTCATGTCCATTGAGTCGGTGATGCCATCCAACCTTCTCATCCTCTGTCATCCCCTTCTCCTCCCACCTTCAATCTTTCCCAGCATCAGAGTCTTTTCAAAAGAGTCAGTTCTTTGCATCAGGTGGCCAAAGTATTGGAGTTTCAGCTTTCACATCACTCCTTCCAATGAATGTTCAGGACTGATTTCCTTCAGGATGGACTGGTTGGATCTCCTTGCAGTCCAAGGGACCCTTCAAGAGACTTCTAAAACACCACAGTTCAAAAACATCAATTCTAAAACACTCAGCTTTCTTTATAGTCCAACTCTCACATTGATACATGACTACTGGAAAAACCATAGCTTTGACTAGACGGACCTTTCTTGGCAAAGCGATGTCTCTGCTTTTTAATAAGCTGTCTAGGTTAGTCATAACTTTTCTTCCAAGGAGCAAGTGGTTTTTAATTTAATTTAATTTAATTTAATTTTGGATCCCCCCCAAATAAAGTCTGTCACTGTTTCCATTGTTTCCCCATCTTTTTGTCATGAAGTGATGGGGCCAGATGCCATGATTGTAATTTTCTGAATGCTGAGTTTTAAGCCAGCTTTTTCATTCTCCTCTTTCACTTTTATCAAGAGGCTTTTTAGTGCCTCTTCACTTTCTGCCATAAGGGTGGTGTCATCTGCATATCTGAGGTTATTGATATTTCTCCCCACAATCTTGATTCCAGCTTGTGCTTCTTCCAGCCCAGCATTTCTCATGATGTACTCTGCACAGAAGTTAAATAAGCAGGGTGACAATATACAGCCTTGACATACTCCTTTTCCTATTTGGAACCAGTCTGTTGTTCCATATCCAGTTCTAACTGTTGCTTTTGACCTGCATACAGTCTGTAAGTAAATAATAAATCATCATTTATTATATTAAAATACATAACATGTTCAGTTAGATTCCCCCCCCCCCCCAATTCTCATGGTAACTTCCAAAAATGTTTGAAAATTTCTTTAACAGAACTTGCTTGGCATAGCAAAAAGGAGAGATATGGTGTTCCAGCCACTGAGCAGGCAGGGCCTTGGCTTTTTAGCTCACCTAGGTATGGTTTCTCTTTCTTTAGTTTGCTAAGTCTTTCTATACCCAAAGAAGGTAAACCATAGTATCTCTAAAGATAACTTCCTTTTCTTTACATTTTATCATTTTATAGTTTAAATTCTGTCACTTTTCAATTATAATTCTACTTCAAGTTGAAAAAAAAAAATCATCGTGCTTTCTCATGTTGGCAAGGCTTGTTTATATAAATGATCAGATGGTGACTGCAGCCATGAAATTAAAAGACGCTTACTTCTTGGAAGGAAAGTCATGACCAAATTAGATAGCATATTCAAAAGCAGAGACATTACTTTGCCAACAAATGTCCATCTAGTCAAGGCTATGGTTTTTCCAGTGGTCACGTATGGATGCGAAAGTTGGAGGTGAAGAAAGCTGAGCACCAAAGAATTGATGCTTTTGAACTGTGGTGTTGGAGAAGACTCTTGAGAGTCCCATGGACTGCAAGGAGATCCAACCAGTCCATTCTAAGGGAGATCAGCCCTGGGATTTCTTTGGAAGGAATGATGCTAAAGCTGAAACTCCAGTACTTTGGCCACCTCATGCGAAGAGTTGACTCATTGGAAAAGACTCTGATGCTGGGAGGGATTGGGAGCAGGAGGAGAAGGGGGCGACAGAGGATGAGATGGCTGGATGGCATCACCGACTCGATGGACATGAGTTTGAGTGAACTCCGGGAGTTGGTGATGGACAGTGAGGCCTGGCGTGCTGCGATTCATGGGGGTCACAAGGAGTCGGACAAGACTGAGCTACTGAATTGAACTGAACAAATACTCATGTGATGGTCCTCAACAAGCACAAAATAGAGTAGCTATTGATATCAATAGTTCATTGCATATGTTCATCACATTAATCTAATATTTGCTAAACTTTCACCTGACTTTGTTCAAACAAATACTCAAATGTCTTGGAGAAATCACACCCACACAGAGACACACGCACAATATAAGCATCCGTTATGTGGTTCTACCCTTCATTAACTTTCCTCTTCCATCTGCAAATCAAAACCTCTTCACACACGATATTTCACTATACTCTTCAGAAATAAGATCCCTTTCGGACATGAGAATGTGGAGGGAAATGAATGTTTTCCGCAACCTGTCTCTAAGCCAAGGATTTCCCACCACCTGCTGCTTTCTGCACTTCACAACTAGTGCTCCAGCTCGCTTTCCTGGGAGGAGAGGAGGAGACGGGAAGGGAGGGGTGGAAGGTTGCTGCGAGCAAGAGGCGGGATTGAGGGATGGGAGGCCGGGGCAGGCGTGGCCCGGCCCGACGGCGAGATAAATACCGAGAGCGGGAGCCCCGGCGCAGAGGACTCCCGGGGACGCCTGAGCCGAGCAGCACCGAGGACAGCGACTGGCGGCGCCGGCGCCCTGCGTTTCCTTCTCCTGCAGCCCGGGATTTCTTCTTACACACACACACAGACGTCCACACTCGCGCACGTGCACAGACACACGCGCACCTATACCCTGAGGTTCTCACCCCACTTCAGCGCTGACACGCGCATACTCCACGCAGACCACCCACTCCGCTCTACGATGGCAGAATCCCACCTGCAATCATCTCTGATCACAGCCTCACAGTTTTTTGAGATCTGGCTTCATTTCGACGCTGACGGTGATTATCTTTTATCTTTTTAACTGCTTGAAGAACCTTGTCCCACCCTTTTCCCTTCCTTGAGCCTCCTGATCCGATTATCCTTCATTTCTTTTCTTTGCTTCTTTCCCCATCTCCCTAATCTCTTTCCAGTTGGCTGCCAACCATGAACTTTAAAGTTTATGTGTTGTTTCTATGTTATCCCAAAACCTGGAAAGTTTTTTTTTTTTTTTTCTCTCTCTCTCTCTCTCTCTCCAAGGATGATACAAATAGAAGCTGGGGGGTTGGGGTGGAGGGTAGCGACAGCGAGAGAGACCCTACAGTGCAAAGTTTCTATGGCTACACTCATCAACCCAACCATCCTCCTTTGCCCTTAATGGGTCTCTCCCAGGAGGGGACCACTGCCCTGTCGTGTATCTTTTGCAGGTTAATCAATAATCAAGGCCAAGATGGGACCTCTCCAGTGGCCGGAAAATAGCCATTGTGGACATTGAACGGGGAAGAAACTTGAGTGAAATGTCTGACAACTGGGTGCTTCTTTGTCTTTACAGGAAGTGGTTACCTGGAAGGAAAGGAGCTTCAGAACTTGATTCAGGAGCTCCAGCAGGCGCGGAAGAAGGCTGGTTTGGTAGGTTGAAGTTTGCAAGGGAGGAAAGAGACCTTTGTCTTTGAATAAATATTCTAGCGTTCTCATAAAGAGCTAGCGAAATCAAATGGTTTCTGGGAACGTAAACATTTATTTACTGAGAACGGGAGAAAGAGTGCCTTTTGAAATTGCGTAGGGATAAAGAGAGGGAGAAGGAGGGGGAGACGCAGAGACAAAGGAGAGAGAGAAAGAGTAATTCCTTAAAGCGAAAAAGCCTTACAATATGAAGTCAGAGCTTTTAAAAGATTATATACTTGTATTTTAATAGTACTTAAAAGGAAAGTGTGGGTGAGACCTGTTAGCAGATCACCACCTCTTCTATTGAGTTCAGTTAGGTAATTTTTAACCTCTCTTTAATAGCCTGAAAAGTAAACGAGTAGAAATACATTTCTACCCCTTGGAGGTCAGGAAACCAATCTGTAGATTATGGATCTCTCATTCTATTGCCAATTAATGCCAATTATTATTCTTGTAATGTTGATGTGGTTGGAGTGAGGAGAAAATGTCCTTCCTCACTGGGGGAAATTTGTACAACTTTGCAACATAATAATGAGCAGGAAATTTAGCAAAAAGGGGGTTCATTTCTGTTGTGAGGAAGAAAATCAAAAGTTAGAGATGTAAAAAGTAATTTTAAGAACTTGACACATTTTAAACAAGCAAAGTGATTCTCTAATGGGAAGCAATTAGTGGCATTTTGAAAACTAGCTATATTTGTAATTTAAGCTATCAGTTAATTTTTACTAATTATGAATAGCTTCCTTTTGGCACAAATTAGCCTGTTAAGAATATATATTGTCAGCATAGAGATTTTACATTATATATATACATATATATGAAGATACAAAGATATATCTTTAGAGGAAAATATAATTGTGTGAGCTTTTAGCAAATCACCACCTCCAGCACTGAGTTATACACATAATAGTATACATAAATGGGCTTCTCTGGTGGATCAGATGGTAAAGAATCTGCCTGCAATGCAGGAGACCTGGTTTCGATCCCTGGGTTAGAAAAATCCCCTGGAGAAGGGGATGGCAACCCACTCCAGTATTCTTGCCTGGAGAAACCCTTGGACAGAGGAGCCTGGTGGGCTGTGGTCCACAGGATCACAAAAAATTGGACAAGCCTGAGAAGTATGGCCATACATATATATATATATATAGATATAATTCACTAATAATCACCTTTTTGTTCTATCTAAATTGAAAAATGTGTGGCACATATCTTTGTACACATATCAAAAGAACGCCTAGCCCTCCAGGCTCTTCTGTCCATGGGATTCTCCAGGCAAGAATACTGGAATGGGTTACTGTGCCCTCCTCCAGGGGATCTTCCTGACTCAGGGATTGAACCCAGGTTTCCTGCATTGCAGTCAGATTATTTACCATCTGAGCCACCAGGGAAGCCCAAGAATACTGGAGTGGATAGCCTATCCCTTCTCCAGAGGATCTTCCCAACCCAGGAATTTGAACAGGGGTCTTCTGCACTGCTGCAGGTGGATTCTTTACCAGCTGAGCTATCAGGAAAGCTCCAAAAGAATGCCAGAGGACACTAAAATGATTTATAATGCATTAAAAGCTATCAGTTGCTAAAATTCAATGATTTAAATCAAATTGATTTAAAACCAGAGAGCACTCTGGGACCCTGGGTCAGGAATATACCCTGGAGAAGGAAATAGCAACCCACTCCAGTATTCTTGCCTGGAGAATCCCATGGACAGAGGAGCCTGGCGGGCTACAGTCCATGGGGTCACAAAGAGTCAGACACAACTGAGCAGGCACAGGACACTCTGGGAATTGTTTTATCCAGATTTGATATTACATAAATTTGAAAGTGTAATAGGATGGGATCAAATAAAATTGAAAATGTTTTATATACTCTCTCCATACCATCTTATATATTACCATGTACATAAATTCATGCAATACTATCATTATAGATCTATGTATCTTTGACTAATAATACAAAACATTTTCTTCTACAGTTAAAATATATATATTTAAAATATCTGGTTGGGAAATCTTACTTACCATAAAACTTCTAATTAAAACCTTTAAAGATGTTTCCAGCAGCTAAATGATTATATTTTAATTTTCTAAGAAGTAATTTTAATATTTATTTTCAGCTTAGAAATTCAGATATTTAGAAACTCTATACATGTTTTCAGATATTTCTTTTCCTCTTCTCATTTTAATATATATACTTTTTGTAAACAATGACTTCATCTTAGTCTTTTTAAAATTTTAGATCTTAATTATTTTTTTCTACTGTATGTTTCCAATCTTAGAATATTGGAAGATGTTATTGTTGGATTATAATCCAATAACACCAAATCTGAGCACAGGTTCAGGATTATATCAAGTTGCTTAACAGCTTGATTATTGTAATATAGGTTTGAATAGTTAAAATCTAAATCAAGATATGAATTGAAACATTCATGTACTAGACAAATATTTCACTACTGGCCTCACTGTATTAAATCAATTTTTATCTATTTTTTCTTCTCTTTTTTTTTTTAGAACTTAAAGGTTGAACTTATAAACCAGGTTTCTTTGCATTTCTAGCAATACGATAACAAATTTTACTGTATTAATGGAAAAATTATTTGGCTTAGCATATTAATAATGTGAAATTTCAAAGTTTCACTAATATTAACTGTAGGTGATATAACATTAATGAAATATCATAACTTAATATACTTTCAGAACTAGCATTTTCCACTAAATAGTCTGTAAATTTACATTTATTTTTTATAAAGCTTTAACTTATTATCATTATCATTGTAATTATGTTTTACACTGTTTAAGGTAATAAAGGTAAGTTGAAATTAATCCATATTGGAAGAGGTTTTTTAAGGCTATTTTAAGCTGTTTAATTACTATTTGTTACCTTCTATTAAAGAAATTTACCTTTAACCAAAGTAGGATTTTTTAACACTAATAATAATAATATTCAGCCTTAGTACAGTCCTCAAACTCTATTAAGCTATTTATCCCTAGAGCAAATGTGTGTGATAGATACTATCACCATCTTCTCAGTTATGATAAAAACTGAAACCTTAATTTACTTTTCCAAGGACACAGAATAGGACATTCATAAAGGCTGACCTATTTTACATCAGCTTCAGTTAATGCAATAGGGCTATTTTAAATGGGCTATGTTGAAGACCCAAGGGTATAAAATCCAACTTCCTGAATACTAGTTCTATCTATGTTCAGGTCATTAGTTTACAGTTCAGAGCTATCTATTCTGTCAATATGTGAAGAGGTTATGTAAGCAATAAAATAGATTGAAAAAGATAAGTCAAACGAGATGAAAGCTTTCACTTTGTCCCTCTTCAATATATCTTCTGTACGTAACTAAATGGAAATGAGAACATCCTCTTGGTAGAAAATGGAAACAAGGAAACACTGGAGAACTACTCCCTAAATTACTCTTGGAAACAAAGATCTTTAGCATATACAATCAGTAATCCAAACTAAGGTCATCAGTATTGCATATTTTTAATGAAAGTACAAATTGGTCAAGTCATTTTTGTTAATTTGACACAAATTTTTCTGATTTTTAATTTGTAAGAACATTTCCAGCTTCATCCACACTGGAAACTTTTTTTGTTTAGAAGTGAGTTGCGTTTGAACATTCACATTTGCTTGTCCAAATTGAAAACACAATATTAACTTCCATGGATAAAGCATGTTATAATAAGGAAAATGTTATAGGATAATTAGTGCAGCAATATAAAATAATCTTCCCTGAAGCAAGTAATGTTAAGGTGCATTCATGAGGATCACTATATTTAAATTCACTAAAGGTTATGAACAGAATAATTCTGACTACATTTTTAAAGGATAACATATTCTCAAAACTAATAATAGAAGATAAATCATAATGACTGATTCAGAAATTATGCCTTTCATTTCAAATGAGTAAAACTGGTACATCAGTTATATCCTAATTTTCATGAAAAAGTTAATCAATATGCATAACTCTAAATGGTTCTAATTCCAGTTTTTCTTTGTAACAAGTTATTAACATGATAGCAAGCATACTGTTTATTTGTTCTTGAAAAAAACCTTCTTCTTACCTGGCTTGTTATAATTTTAGGAGTTATCACCTGAGATGAAAACTTTTGTGGATCAGTATGGACAAAGAGATGATGGAAAAATAGGAATTGTAGAGGTAAGGAATTTATGCATTGTTCTCATATGGTTTTAATAAGTGAGCTTTTTGGAGTTGTATTTAACTCAAACATGATAGGCAAAACCTGTTCTAAGAGGCTTATTTTACTTAAGTAACATGCTATCTTTTGTTCAGAGATATAAAATCAAAAACTGCTCAGAAGTGCAACAGACCTAAGAATTTTTATAATCCAAGCCAAAATTTAATATATTACGAAACTAAGACCTAAAGAAGTCAAATGATTCGTCTCTGGCTATGCAACTGTCTGCTGGCCTTGGTGCAGTTAGAGACTCAAGTTCGCAACTTCTGGATGAGTACTCATCCCATTACCTTACCAGCCTCAGTTCAATAAAACGCTAAGAACACGGTTCGCTGGAATTTCTTACTAATAGTGTAGACTTTTCTATTAGAAAATAAAATGAAAAAAAAAAAAAGAAAGAAAGAAAATAAAATGAACTATTTGCAGGCCCTAAAGATGATATCATGGCAAAAAGTTGCATCTTGTTTTCTGAAGTTCCATTTTAAATTGCCAGTTGGCCATGTAAAAACACAAGAACTTAAAGTGAGTATTTTATGATGTGTAGGTGTTTCTTTTGACTCTTTAAAAGCTGAAACTTCAGTGTCAAATCTTATCTTTTTCTAGTGAGGACAACTTTTTTGTCTATGAATCAAGGAAGCAAAACTTTGTCTATACATTAACTCTTTTGCATTCTTCAGATATGTGAAACAGTACTTTTACTTTTATAAAATCTAATGTCTTAGCTACTTTCTTTATCTCTGCAACCAATTAGAGAAATTGAGTGGATAACTTTGTCCAGAAAAATTAGTAAGGTCATAGTTTAAAATATATCAAATAATAGACATAATTATGTTCTTTATATAATGTTCTTAGTGTATTAGATTGTGAAGTATTCTTAGTCATAATTTACCTTTGATTCAGAGAACTAACCTGGTTTTCAAAAATTGATGTTATAGGACACCAGTGATGTCAATGTGAAATATACTTATTTTTAAACAGCTACTACAAATAGAGTTAAAGAAGGACATACTATTATTATCTTTGTAATTAAAATATTTCCCTGGAGTATACACTTTTCCCTTTGCCTATGCATAACTCATTACTATATAAATAGATAAATTAATAGTAATGGGACTTATAGATTGACATAGAAGACAACTAATCAAAATGTGAATCATCAAGGATAAGAAATAACATTGAAATGAACATAAATGACATGACATAAATCTAGTTATTCAAATAGTCAGAAATTCTGAAATCAGTGAAATTATAGATGTGGGTATTTGAGAGTTTGGCATACTTTATAATTCTAGTACAGGAAAGACTGTCATCTTGTATTTAATGTATTTAACCTTAAGGACTCCAATGGGCTCAGCTATTTTTAATTTCTTCTGTGACCCTAGGTTGTTAACAATAGCACAAAAAGCATGGATCTGATTCACATAGATTCTATATTTTCGAAAGGATAAGATGAAAAAAGCTACTTTGAATCTATATTTTACTGTATATTATATGGGATGGTCATTTATGAAGTATTATTTGAGGTCTAATTTGAATGAGAAGCTAGGAGTTATTACCAGATACATTTTCCTAGAGATTTGATGTCAGGAATTTCCACAGAGGTTTGGGAAAGAAACTGTTACATGAAAGAAAGAAAAGGATTTCTGTGTGAGGAAAGATAGACATAGTTAACAGAAGAGAATGAAGAAGTTAATGAAGACTGAAATGAAGACTTGAGAAACTTTTATAGCAATAACAGTAAGAAAGAGAATTTTCATTTATTTGTATGACATTACACAATCATGGAACCCACTCCAGTATTCTTGCCTGGAGAATCCCATGGACAGAGGACCCTGGAGGGCTATAGTCCAGGGCTAAGGGTTGGACACTACTGAGGGGACTGAACACGCACACAATTATGGAGTGTTTTCAAACATGTGATCTCATTTGATCCTCACAATAACAAAATAAAATAAATTTATAGTTGAGGAAAGCTGTAGCTTAAGTAGAATTTCAGCCACTTTCCTCTAAACCACTCAGCCTTTTTTTTTTTTTTTTTGCAATTAATAAGTCACAAGTTTTCTGCATTAAAAGAAAATATTTTTAAGCTTCAGTTCATTGGTTACTTATGGCAAGGCTTAAATTTAACCTGGTTGAACAGGGATGCACAAAGTATAGAGAAGTTATTTGACCCAATCACTTGAAACATGATTTGGGAAGAACTTTCAATCAGTGAAAGGACTTCCCTGGTAGCTTAGAGAGTAAAGCATCTGCCTGCAATGCAGGAGACCTGGGTTTGATCCCTGGGTTGGGAAGATCCCCTGGAGAAGGAAATGGCAACCCACTCCAGTTCTCTTGCCTGGAAAATCCCATGGATGGAGGATCCTGGTAGGCTACAGTCTAGGAAGCCACAAAGAGTCAGACACGACTGAGAGACTTCACTCACTCACTCATTCAATCAGTGAAAGCAGAAAGAGTTTAAAAGAAGAGAAGTGAAACACATAAGACTTAATTAGAAAATTTAATTATTCCAGGACATGGAACTTTTTGTTGCATGGGACCCAGAAGAAAAGCTAGCCAAGGTTTCTCACTTTAAGGGTAAAGAAATTGAAGCTCAGAAAGGTTGAATGACGTGTCTAAGGTCCCACTGGCAAAGAGTGACAGAACATTTATACAGGTCTAGATCTGACTCTGATTTCAGAATTCTTTTTGTTAATCAGAGTTATCAGCCAAGACACAGAAGGAAGTGAGGAGGGTCTGTACTTGGAGAAACGAGGAGAGAATGGGGGAACAGGGAAGAGATTGCTGCTGTCATTCATGTGCAGGTTGATTGTACTTAACCTGGTTAAGGAGGAGGGATAACAAAAAAGGAGAGATTCCGAAAAATCATTGGAAAAAAGGAACTGAAAGCTACAGATTACATGTACAAAATGGAGGAGAGTGGGGAACGCCTGAATTTGTAATGTGCCCTCTAGTGTCACCAGTAAGTTGTATTAAATCAAGTTCATCCTTTCTGTTTTCCAATCTGACATATATCACTTGCTAAGAAATCCTATGTATAACATGGAACATAAATACATGAATTTCAGCCAGCTTTGAGGGAATAAAAAAAAAACCCAGGTTTTCCAGAATTTATAATAGTTTACAGATTCCCATCAGCTCACATCAAGTATACATAACTTTCATGTTCAAAGGGAAAAGAGATTTGATTTGCTTATGTATTGCCCACTTAGTAGGTGTTATTCAGGGGCTCCTCAAAATCTAATCCAAATAAACCAAATGGTATTTATGTGGTAGTCTGCTTTCCAGGTCAAACTGACTTGGCTCTAATTGAAATGTGTTGTTCAAAAAATCAGAAAATATTGTGGTTAACTTTCAAACTTCTGTTTTAACGAAGTTGACTGACACTTTCCAACAACATGCTGTTACCACCTAGACATGTGAAAACATGTAACAAGAAGGGCAATGTACAAATATGCTTTCTTGTGAACTTTTAGGTTTCATGTCTTTTAAATAGATTTTCAAATTCACACAAATACAGCTTGATAATAAAGAGATTGTTGATACAAACTCAAAACAGGAACTCTGAAATTCTGAGATAATTTAACAAATACCATGACGGTCAAATGTTCTAAATTTATTCAGACTAATAGCTCTATTGCAGAGAAGATTGATTAAAATAGTCAAAGAGGGAGACTGAATGATTTAGCAGATAATAGAAATTCCTTCTCTGGTGCTCACATTAAGTATAGATGTTTCCCTTAGCTGGATGTCAAATCTGCAAACTTTTCACCTGATTGCTTGAGCACTGTGTGAGAAAATAGCGTCCTCTCGAGTTTTACTGTGTCTATTTGTCCAGGTCGGTGCATCCACTGGAAAAAATAGATCTGAAAGCTATTTCAGTTGTAAAATTGTAATAACTCTCCCAGGGAAGCAGGCATTTTTCTAGACTTTCCTTCTTTTCTTGATAGTGGGATTTGAGCATATAAATTTAACCATAATAAACGTAATTTTTAAAATAGTAAACTAGTTTTCTACCTCAGGCTTTCCTGGTGATTCAGTGGTAAAAAATTCCCCTGCAATGCAGGAGGCTTGCAGGAGATGAGGGTTCAATCCCTGGGTCAGGAATATACCCTGGAGGAGGAAATGGCAACCCACTCCAGTATTCTTGCCTGGAAAATTCCAAGGACAGAGGAGCCTGGAGGGCTACAGTCCATGGGGTTGTGAAGAATTGGACATGCCTGAGCAACTAAGCATACACAGTTTTCTACCTCAGAGTTTGGGGAAATGACTGACAATAAAATCTGATTTAGAACTCCATTCTTGATAGATTTTTAAAATAGTTTATTAAGACTGAAGATTTTAATGGAGGGTGATAGTTAAAGGACAAGAGTCTCAAAATCAAAATGTCAGACTGATTTCAAATCTGGCTCCAACTGTAAGCTATGTGATAGCAGGTCATTTCCCTTCTCTGAGCCTCTGTTTCCTTGGTTGTGAACACAGATGACATATGAATATCAACATCAGATAACACATGTTAAAAATAGATAAGCCCTGGTACACTATAAAAACTAAGTAAATGTACTTGCTATTATTATCAAAAATAAAAATATTTCATTAAAAATCTATGCCATTTTTCTTAATGTCAATCTTTTTCCCATTCTTATAACTTGTCAAATTCAAATTATTAAATTCAACTAGCCTTCAATTTGTGTGAAAAGATTATTTGCCTTTTAAATTTCCTAATTTCCTGGACTCACCTCTCATTGGCTAGAAAAATATTTCTTTGGCTTCCAAACCAAGAAAGTGAATGTTTTACTAATATGTGTTGAAAGAATCTAACATGCACCAAGATTGTCTTCAAAAATTAAGCTTTGTGTGTATGCTTTAAAAGATATACCTCAGTCATTTATATTTCTTGTAAAATTGTCCTTCACATGTCTTCTCCCAGCACCTAGCATGTAGTTTTACCACTGTAGTTATCTCTTGCTTTGAAATTGTCTGAAACAAAATTTTTAATTATCTGCCTCCCTGTAAAGTTCTTACTGTCAGTGACTATGAATCCCCAGCATGCAGTCCAGTGCCTCATAGGTTCTGAATCACGGCCACGTGAGCCACAGCAAGGGATTTCAACCTGATCCAAAACTTAATCAAGAGCTCCATATTATGGTTAGTAATAGAAGAGAGGTGGTAAAGATCCCTGTCCTGGGATAGGTTGGTTCCTTTGGGGACCATATCTGAGTTGAAGAGAAGCAATGAGGAAGTTTATTAAGAAGTGCTCTTGGAATCAGTGCCTATCCGAGGGAAATAAAAGAACAAAGCTGGGCAGAGCAAGACGTTGGGCTATGAAACAGTCTCAACTTTAGCTGACCCTACAGTGAGCTCTGAACTGGGACAAACCTTGGGAGATGTCCCAAGTTTTGAGTGAGAGAGCTAGGTTTTATATCCCTATGTGCATCTTGGGAACATAGCTCTCGTCAGCCCAGGTAATCTCCCAAAGAGACCTGACAGCTGAGACCACAACAACACTCCTAGCATCTAAAGAGAACTGTGGATGGCAGTCACAGCGGCCACTCCAACCCCTGTCCACAGCTTAGTAGCAAGCTATTTGAATTCTGGCAGCCTACGCTGACCCTGGATAGTCAACTGCCTTCATTCATTGGTTGAGTAAAATATCTATGGAAATTCTTGCAGGTGCCAGGCAAAAAAAACATTAATTAAGTCACAGACCCTTTCCTCAAGATGTACAGAGACTGAAACAGAAGCCAGGCAAGTAGAGAGAAATCTTTGCCTCCCCACTCTCAGGGACAAGCAAGCGATTTTCATAAATGAAGCTTTGAAAGATTCTCCTAGTAGCCACACTTATCTGACTTCCACTCATTTCTCTCCTTTTCTTAACTCTCTTCTCCAACTCATAATAAAGTTTTGAGAGTTTATAAAAAAAGCAGGCTGGTGGACTGAAAATTAAGAAATCACCAATAACCTTGGAACAAGTAATACAGGCTACTCCTGTTGACAAGAGTGACTTAGCAAAAGAGAGGCAACAACAGCCCTACTTAACAGCTTCTATAAAAGACCTCAGTCACATTGTAGATATGGTCTTAGAATCAACAGCTGGAGAGTTTAGGCACCCAGCTCTGAAATTTTAATATTGATTCATATGCTTTCCCTAGTGGTCCATTGATTAGGACTAGGTGCTTTCACTGCCAAGGGTCTGGGTTCAATCCCTGGTCCAGGAACTAAGATCCCACAAACCACATGACGTGGCAAAAAATATGTAAAAAAAGAGATGATTTGTTATGTTATTTGTTTGTTGTGAAGGGGCTTCCCTCATAGCTCAGTCAGTAAAGAGTCTGCCTGCAATGGGGGAGACCAGGGTTCTATCCCTGGGTTGGGAAGATCCCCTGAAGAAGGAAATGGCAACCCACTCCAGTATTCTTGCCTGGAGACTCCCATGAGGAGCCTGGAGGGCAACAGTCCATGGGATTGCAGAGCGTCAGACACAACGTAGCAACTGAGCACATAGCCACATCCTATCCACACATACTTACTTCTTTCTTAGTGGCTGGTTTGTCTTATGACAGGGTTTTATGTGTTTAAGAATCATTGCTAATGTCTATAAAATATGATGGTACTGTATTGAATTTAACATTAACAGTTCAATTAAATTAAAAGATTGACTATGTTGCATGTAGATATAATATGTATTTTATTATAATTAAACCAAGTAGGAGCAAAATAGCAGGGGTGAAGAAATATACATTTATACTAAACATGAAGAGCAATTTTACCATCTTTATATTTGACATTCTTAGAGACCTGTGAACTTCATGCAAGTTATGTAAAGTTTAATTTTTTAAACAAAAGAGGTTAAACATTTCCCTAATTTTACATGTGGTCATTGCTTGTTAGTTCAGTATTTTAGTTTTTCTGTTTTTATCTATTTGGTGGGTTTTGATAAGTAGATTTTTAAAGAAAAATTATTATTTTGTTCAAAACAATGTACAGTAATTTTGAAAATCCAAACAATATAGAAAATCACAACGAAGATAAAAAATATATGCTCATTACAAATCATGTTAAGTAGGTACTTTTAATGAAGTAAAATTATTAACCAAATCCAAACATTTATGTCAAGCACCTAACATGTTGAGTACCACACTAAGTATTCAGGGGATGCAGACAAAGAATAGTCTTTACCCTCCTGAAATGGGTGGGCTATGGGTAGGTCTACCAAAAGCTTACAAAGGGGTATCTGACAATTTACATACCAATAAAGAAAGAGTTGGCATTGGCTATTTCCTGTTTCCTAAATTAATGCTTGCATTAATGCATAACCATACTATTGACCTTTGGAAATAAGAAAATGTTTTCTGATAGTCATACTAAACATCCTAATAAGATATCTGGCTCTGCCCCTTCATTTTATCCCATTATTAGTGCCTGAATGATTCTAATTTGAAATATTATTTCAAAGATCTAAAAATAAGATAAGTTAAAGGACATATACAGCATAAAGAAGCTGAGGTTACTTGCATATAAGATAGAATGATACATTTTACATTTAAAATTTTTTAATGGACCTAAAAGGACAATATATATATTTTTTAAGTGTGAGAGTCTGTTCTATAATTTGGTAGACTTTTGGGATTTATGCTGACCTAGAGGTTAATCTAGACCATGGGTTTTTTAGTTTAAAATTCACAGATGAGGGTCCATGCCTGTACTTCAGGGGATTCATCAACTTCTGGTAATTAGATGAAATATAGTATTGTAGGTTCATTCTTTAATGGTGAAAATGCAGTAATTCTAACAGCTTCTCAAAGTCATTTTGAACCAAATACATTTAAGAGACACTGGTTTCTATTTCCACTCCTCATTTTAAGTGATGAGCATGCTAAGTTCCAGAAACGGCTGAGGGAGTTGCTGCGGACCACAGCTAATTAGCAGCTGCCCAGGAATAGAGCATACACCTTCATTAGGCCATCAGTCCAGCTCCCGCCCTCCCTGCGCACAATAGATTGTATTCGTCATAAAATGGGATCTGGAGTCCTTCTTTCCACCAAACAAACAAAAAAAAAAAAGGAGCATTCAAGTTACAAAATGAGATCTTAGGAGAAATGTCAGTGGGTCACTCAAGGGAGATCATCAAATAAGATTTAAGCCCTGGACTCAAGCAACAGATGTCCTTTTAGCAGACACCAAACATTTGAGAACTGATATTCCCTGTTACCATTCAGTTTCCACTGTTCACTGTAAAGTGTCTTTTCCCATCTCTCTTTCTCTTGTTTTACAATTGTCCTGAGTTTATATTCCATTGCATCTCTTAATAAGCTTTCTCCTCCGACTTTCAGAATTCATTTCTTGCCGTCTGTGCTCCCTGCTACATTCATATCTCACAGCTTCTTCTTTTATGAAATGCATGGCCCCATGTGTGCCATCTTCTGGGCCCTCACAGGAAAAGACCTGATCTGGCTGGGGCACAGGAAAGATGCAGGGGTCGAGCCACCGGCATGAGTCTGCCAGTGTGTCTAGCAGACGAGAAGTGTCAGTCACCCTTCCCTGCGCTCCCCAGGCATGCTTGCTGCAGCCTCCTCCCTGACCTGAGAACCAGTCCCTCAAAGGGCAGCAAGCGCTGCAAAACACGATGGCACTTTGTAGGGACAAAGTATCCAAAAGGGAAAATCGATTGCCATGTTTCTCCTCTCCTAGTTTTCTGGGTAAAAAATCATGGCCAAGCACAACTAAGAGCAGGAAATGAGAGAGACTTGCTTTCGAGCTCCTCACACCAGCTTCTTCGATCTTTTCCAGTTGGCTCATGTGTTACCCACGGAAGAGAACTTCCTGCTGCTTTTCCGATGCCAGCAGCTAAAGTCCTGTGAGGAATTCATGAAGGTACAGGAAACCTGTCACTGAGTGAAATCTTCAGATATCTGAAAGTAGGGGAATTATGACCTTTTCTAACGTGTTTGGTCTTCCTTATCCAAAATTATTTACAGACATGGAGAAAATATGATACTGATCACAGTGGCTTCATAGAAA